>NC_057813.1:558179550-558373596 GCF_018294505.1 Triticum aestivum
AGGTCTGGTACACAGCATGGCATACATAATAGAACCTATGGCTGAGGCATAGGGGATGACGCTCATCTCTTCTATATCTTCTGCCGTGGTCGGACATTGAGCTGAGCTCAATTTCACACCTTGTAACGCAGGCAAGAACCCCTTCTTGGATTGATCCATATTGAACTTCTTCAATATCTTATCAAGGTATGTGCTTTGTGAAAGACCTATGAGGCGTCTTGATCTATCTCTATAGATTTTGATGCCTAATATATAAGCAGCTTCTCCAAGGTCCTTCATTGAAAAACTTTTATTCAAGTAGGCCTTGATGCTGTCCAAGAGTTCTATATCATTTCCCATCAAAAGTATGTCATCTACATATAATATGAGAAATGCTACAGAGCTCCCACTCACTTTCTTGTAAACGCAGGCTTCTCCATAAGTCTGTGTAAACCCAAACGCTTTGATCATCTCATCAAAGCGAATGTTCCAACTCCGAGATGCTTGCACCAGCCCATAAATCGAGCGTTGGAGCTTGCACACTTTGTCAGCATTCTTAGGATCGACAAAACCTTCCGGCTGTATCATATACAATTCTTCCTTAAGGAAACCATTAAGGAATGCCGTTTTGACGTCCATTTGCCATATTTCGTAATTATAGAATGCGGCAATTGCTAACATGATTCGGACGGACTTCAGCTTTGCTACCGGTGAGAAAGTCTCATCGTAGTCAACCCCTTGAACTTGTCGATAACCCTTAGCGACAAGCCGAGCTTTATAGATGGTCACATTACCATCCGCGTCTGTCTTCCTCTTAAAGATCCATTTATTTTCTATGGCTCGCCGCTCAACGGGCAAGTCAGTCAAAGTCCATACTTTGTTTTCATACATGGATCCTATCTCGGATTTCATGGCTTCCAGCCATTTGTCAGAATCCGGGCCCGCCATCGCTTCTTCATAGTTCGAAGGTTCACCGTTGTCTAACAGCATGATTTCCAAGACAGGGTTGCCGTACCACTCTGGTGCGGAACGTGTCCTTGTGGACCTTCGAATTTCAGTAGGGGCTTGATCAGAAGTATCTTGATCATTTTCATCAACTTCCTCTCTAGTCGGTGCAGGCACCTCAGGAACATTTTCTTGAGTTGCGCCATTTTCCGGTTCAAGAGGTGATACTTCATCAAGCTCTACTTTCCTCCCACTTACTTCTTTCGAGAGAAACTCTTTCTCCAGAAAGGACCCATTCTTGGCAACAAAGATCTTGCCTTCGGATCTGAGGCAGAAGGTGTACCCAATAGTTTCTTTTGGGTATCCTATGAAGACGCATTTTTCCGATTTGGGTTCGAGCTTTTCAGGTTGAAGTTTCTTGACATAAGCATCGCATCCCCAAACTTTTAGAAACGACAACTTAGGTTTCTTCCCAAACCATAATTCATACGGTGTCGTCTCAACGGATTTCGACGGAGCCCTATTTAAAGTGAATGCGGCAGTCTCTAAAGCATAGCCCCAAAAGGAAAGCGGTAAATCGGTAAGAGACATCATAGATCGCACCATATCTAACAGAGTGCGATTATGACGTTCGGACACACCATTACGCTGAGGTGTTCCAGGCGGCGTGAGTTGTGAAACTATTCCACATTTTCTTAAGTGTGCCCCAAACTCATGACTCAAGTATTCTCCTCCACGATCTGATCGTAGAAACTTGATTTTCCTGTCACGTTGATTTTCAACCTCACTCTGAAATTCCTTGAACTTTTCAAAGGTTTCAGACTTGTGTTTCATTAAGTAGATATACCCATACCTACTTAAATCATCAGTGAGGGTGAGAACATAACGATAGCCACCGCGAGCCTCAACACTCATTGGACCGCACACATCAGTATGTATGATTTCCAATAAGTCGGTTGCTCGCTCCATTGTTCCTGAGAACGGAGTCTTGGTCATTTTACCCATAAGGCATGGTTCGCACGTGTCAAATGATTCATAATCAAGAGACTCTAAAAGTCCATCAGCATGGAGCTTCTTCATGCGTTTGACACCTATGTGACCAAGGCGGCAGTGCCACAAATATGTGGGACTATCATTATCAGCCTTACTTCTTTTGGTACTCACATTATGAACATGTGTAGCATCATGTTCGAGATTCATAAAGAATAAACCATTCACCATAGGAGCATGACCATAAAACATATCTCTCATAAAAATGGAACAACCATTATTCTCAGATTTAAAAGAGTAGCCATCTCGAATTAAACGAGATCCCGATACAATGTTCATGCTCAAAGCTGGCACTAAATAACAATTATTAAGGTTTAAAACTAATCCCGAAGGGAGATGCAGAGGCAGCGTGCCGACGGCGATCACATTGACCTTGGAAGCATTCCTGACGCGCATCGTCACCTCGTCCTTTGCCAGTTTCCGCTTATTCCGCAGCCCCTGCTTTGAGTTACAAATGTGAGCAACTGCACCGGTATCAAATACCCAGGAGCCACTACGGGTTCGGGAGACAAGCAGACATGACCGAGACGACTCTCCGGTCAATAACCAACAGCGGGATCTGGATACCCATGTTGGCTCCCACATGCTCCACGATGATCTCATCGGATGAACCACGATGTCGAGGATTCTATCAACCCCGTACGCTATTCCCTTTGTCTATCGATATGTTACTTGCCCGAGATTTGATCGTCGGTATCCCAATACCTCGTTCAATCTCGTTACCGGCAAGTCACTTTACTCGTACCGTAATGCATGATCCCATGACCAGACACTTGGTCACTCTGAGCTCATTATGATGATGCATTACCGAGTGGGCCCAGTGATACCTCTCCGTCATACAGAGTGACAAATCCCAGTCTTGATCCATGTCACCCAACAGACACTTTCGGAGATACCCGTAGTCTACCTTTATAGTCACCCAGTTACGTTGTGACGTTTGGCATACCCAAAGCACTCCTACGGTATCCGGGAGTTACACGATCTCATGGTCTAAGGAAAAGATACTTGACATTGGAAAACTCTAGCAAACGAACTATACGATCTTGTGCTATGTTTAGGATTGGGTCTTGTCCATCACATCATTCTCCCAATGATGTGATCTCGTTATCAATGACATCCAGTGTCCATAGTCAGGAAACCATGACTATCTGTTGATCAACGAGCTAGTCAACTAGAGGCTCACTAGGGACATGTCGGTGTCTGTTATTCACACATGTATTACGATTTCCGGATAACACAATTATAGCATGAATAAAGACAATTATCATGAACAAGGAAATATAATAATAATGCTTTTATTATTGCCTCTAGGGCATATTTCCAACAGTCTCCCACTTGCACTAGAGTCAATAATCTAGTTACATTGTGATGAATCGAACACCCATAGAATTCTGGTGTTGATCATGTTTTGCTCTAGGGAGAGGTTTAGTCAACGGATCTGCCACATTCAGGTCCGTATGTACTTTACAAATCTCTATGTCTCCATCTTGAACATTTTCATGAATGGAGTTGAAGCGACGCTTGATGTGCCTTGTCTTCTTGTGAAACCTGGGCTCCTTGGCAAGTGCAATAGCTCCAGTGTTGTCACAGAAGAGCTTGATCGGCCCCGACGCATTGGGTATGACTCCTAGGTCGGTGATGAACTCCTTCACCCATATTGCTTCATGTGCTGCCTCCGAGGCTGCCATGTACTCCGCTTCACATGTAGATCCCGCCACGACGCTTTGCTTGCAACTGCACCAGCTTACTGCCCCACCATTCAAAATATACACGTATCCGGTTTGTGACTTAGAGTCATCCAGATCTGTGTCGAAGCTAGCGTCGACGTAACCCTTTACGACGAGCTCTTCGTCACCTCCATAAACGAGAAACATTTCCTTAGTCCTTTTCAGGTACTTCAGGATATTCTTGACCGCTGTCCAGTGTTCCTTGCCGGGATTACTTTGGTGCCTTCCTACCAAACTGACGGCAAGGTTAACATCAGGTCTGGTACACAACATGGCATACATAATAGAACCTATGGCTGAGGCATAGGGGATGACGCTCATCTCTTCTATATCTTCTGCCATGGTCGGACATTGAGCTGAGCTCAATTTCACACCTTGTAACACAGGCAAGAACCCTTTCTTGGATTGATCCATTTTGAACTTCTTCAATATCTTATCAAGGTATGTGCTTTGTGAAAGACCTATGAGGCGTCTCGATCTATCTCTATAGATTTTGATGCCTAATATATAAGCAGCTTCTCCAAGGTCCTTCATTGAAAAACTTTTATTCAAGTAGGCCTTGATGCTGTCCAAGAGTTCTATATCATTTCCCATCAAAAGTATGTCATCTACATATAATATGAGAAATGCTACAGAGCTCCCACTCACTTTCTTGTAAACGCAGGCTTCTCCATAAGTCTGTGTAAACCCAAACGCTTTGATCATCTCATCAAAGCGAATGTTCCAACTCCGAGATGCTTGCACCAGCCCATAAATCGAGCGTTGGAGCTTGCACACTTTGTCAGCATTCTTAGGATCGACAAAACCTTCCGGCTGTATCATATACAATTCTTCCTTAAGGAAACCATTAAGGAATGCCGTTTTGACGTCCATTTGCCATATTTCGTAATCATAGAATGCGGCAATTGCTAACATGATTCGGACGGACTTCAGCTTCGCTACCGGTGAGAAAGTCTCATCGTAGTCAACCCCTTGAACTTGTCGATAACCCTTAGCGACAAGCCGAGCTTTATAGATGGTCACATTACCATCCGCGTCTGTCTTGTTCTTAAAGATCCATTTATTTTCTATGGCTCGCCGCTCAACGGGCAAGTCAGTCAAAGTCCATACTTTGTTTTCATACATGGATCCTATCTCGGATTTCATGGCTTCCAGCTATTTGTCGGAATCCAGGCCCGCCATCGCTTCTTCATAGTTCGAAGGTTCACCGTTGTCTAACAGCATGATTTCCAAGACAGGGTTGCCGTACCACTCTGGTGCAGAACGTGTCCTTGTGGACCTTTGAATTTCAGTAGGGGCTTGATCAGAAGTATCTTGATCATTGTCATTAACTTCCTCTCTAGTCGGTGCAGGCACCTCAGGAACATTTTCTTGAGTTGCGCCATTTTCCGGTTCAAGAGGTAATACTTCATCAAGCTCTACTTTCCTCCCACTTACTTCTTTCGAGAGAAACTCTTTCTCCAGAAAGGACCCATTCTTGGCAACAAAGATCTTGCCTTCGGATCTGAGGTAGAAGGTGTACCCAATAGTTTCTTTTGGGTATCCTATGAAGACGCATTTTTCCGATTTGGGTTCGAGCTTTTCAGGTTGAAGTTTCTTGACATAAGCATCGCATCCCCAAACTTTTAGAAACGACAGCTTAGGTTTCTTCCCAAACCACAATTCATACGGTGTCGTCTCAACGGATTTCGACGGAGCCCTATTTAAAGTGAATGCGGCAGTCTCTAAAGCATAGCCCCAAAAAGAAAGCGGTAAATCAGTAAGAGACATCATAGATCGCACCATATCTAACAGAGTGCGATTACGACGTTCGGACACACCATTACGCTGAGGTGTTCCAGGCGGCGTGAGTTGTGAAACTATTCCACATTTTCTTAAGTGTGCCCCAAACTCGTGACTCAAGTATTCTCCTCCACGATCTGATCGTAGAAACTTGATTTTCCTGTTACGTTGATTTTCAACCTCACTCTGAAATTCCTTGAACTTTTCAAAGGTTTCAGACTTGTGTTTCA
The DNA here is from genome assembly GCF_018294505.1 of Triticum aestivum. Lineage (NCBI taxonomy): Eukaryota > Viridiplantae > Streptophyta > Magnoliopsida > Poales > Poaceae > Triticum > Triticum aestivum. Next base: position 558,185,264 of record NC_057813.1, read on the forward strand.
TTAAGTAGATATACCCATACCTACTTAAATCATCAGTGAGGGTGAGAACATAACGATAGCCACCGCGAGCCTCAACACTCATTGGACCGCACACATCAGTATGTATGATTTCCAATAAGTTGGTTGCTCGCTCCATTGTTCCTGAGAACGGAGTCTTGGTCATTTTACCCATAAGGCATGGTTCGCATGTGTCAAATGATTCATAATCAAGAGAATCTAAAAGTCCATCAGCATGGAGCTTCTTCATGCGTTTGACACCTATGTGACCAAGGCGGCAGTGCCACAGGTATGTGGGACTATCATTATCAACCTTACTTCTTTTGGCACTCACATTATGAACATGTGTAGCATCACGTTCGAGATTCATAAAGAATAAACCATTCACCATAGGAGCATGACCATAAAACATATCTCTCATAAAAATGGAACAACCATTATTCTCAGATTTAAAAGAGTAGCCATCTCGAATTAAACGAGATCCTGATACAATGTTCATGCTCAAAGCTGGCACTAAATAACAATTATTAAGGTTTAAAACTAATCCCGAAGGGAGATGCAGAGGTAGCGTGCCGACGGCGATCACATTGACCTTGGAACCATTCCCGACGCGCATCGTCACCTCGTCCTTTGCCAGTTTCCGCTTATTCCGCAGCCCCTGCTTTGAGTTACAAATGTGAGCAACTGCACCGGTATCAAATACCCAGGAGCTACTATGGGCACTAGTAAGGTACACATCAATTACATGTATATCACATATACCTTTTGTTTTGCCGGCCTTCTTATCCGCTAAGTACTTAGGGCAGTTCCGCTTCCAGTGACCGCTTCCCTTGCAATAAAAGCACTCAGTCTCGGGCTTGGGTCCATTCTTTGGCTTCTTCCTGGCAGCTTGCTTGCCGGGCGCGGCAACCTCCTTGCCGTCCTTCTTGAAGTTCTTTTTACCCTTGCCTTTCTTGAACTTAGTGGTTTTATTGACCATCAACACTTGATGTTCCTTTCTGACTTCTACCTCTGCTGATTTCAGCATAGCAAATACTTCAGGAATGGTCTTTCCATCCCCTGCATATTGAAGTTCATCACAAAGCTCTTGTAGCTTGGTGGAAGCGACTGGAGGATTCTGTCAATGACTGCACCATCCGGGAGATTAACTCCCAGCTGAGTCAAGCGGTTATGCAACCCAGACATAGTGAGTATGTGCTCACTGACAGAACTGTTTTCCTCCATCTTACAGCTGAAGAATTTGTCGGAGACTTCATATCTCTCGACCCGGGCATGAGCTTGGAAAACCATTTTCAGCTCTTCGAACATCTCATATGCTCCATGTCTCTCAAAACGCTTTTGGATCCCCGGCTCTAGGCTGTAAAGCATGCCGCACTGAACGAGGGAGTAGTCATCGAAACGTGCCTGCCAAGCGTTCATAACATCTTGTTCTGCAGGGAGAACGGGTGCGTCACCAAGCGGTGCTTGTAGGACATAATCTTTCTTGGCAGCTATGAGGATGATCCTCAGGTTCCGGACCCAGTCCGTATAGTTGCTGCCATCGTCTTTCAGCTTGGTTTTCTCTAGGAACGCGTTGAAGTTGAGGACTACGTTGGCCATTTGATCTACAAGACATATTGTAAAATATTTAGACTAAGTTCATGATAATTAAGTTCAACTAATCAAATTATTAATGAACTCCCACTTAGATTAGACATCCCTCTAGTCATCTAAGTATTACATGATCCGAGTTAAACTAGACCGTGTCCGATCATCACGTGAGACGGACTAGTCAACATCGGTGAACATCTTCATGTTGATCGTATCTTCTATACGACTCATGCTCGACCTTTCGGTCTTCCGTGTTCCGAGGCCATGTCTGTACATGCTAGGCTCGTCAAGTCAACCTAAGTGTTTGCATGTGTAAATCTGTCTTACACCCGTTGTATGTGAACGTCTGAATAAAACACCCGATCATCACGTGGTGTTTTGAAACAGCGAACTGTCGCAACGGTGCACAGTTAGGGGGAACACTTCTTGAAATTAGTATGAGGAGTCACCTTATTTACTATCGTCGTTCTAAGTAAACAAGATGCAAAACATGATAAACATCACATGCAATCAAATAATAAACGTGACATGATATGGCCAATATCACATAGCTCCTTTGATCTCCATCTTGGGGCTCCATGATCATCTTGTCACCGGCTTGACACCATGACCTCCATCATCATGATCTCCATCATCGTGTCTCCATGAAGTTGCTCGCCAACTATTACTTCTACTACTATGGCTAACGCGTTTATCAATAAAGTAAAGTAATTTACATGGCGTTTCTTGATGACACGCAGGTCATATAAAAGAATAAAGACAACTCCTATGGCTCCTGCCGGTTTTCATACTCATCGACATGCAAGTCGTGATTCCTATTACAATAGCATGAACATCTCATACATCACATATAGATCATTCATCATTCATCACAACTTTGGCCATATCATATCACAAACCACTTGCTGCAAAAACAAGTTAGACGTCCTCTAATTGTTGTTGCAAGTTTTACGTGGCTGAATTAGGGTTCTAGCAAGAACGTTTTCTTACCTACGTTAAAGCCACAACGTGATTTGTCAACTTCTATTTACCCTTCATAAGGACCCTGTTCATCGATTCCGCTCCAACTAAAGTAGGAGAGACAGACACCCGCCAGCCACCTTATGCAACTAGTGCATGTTAGTCGGTGGAACCGGTCTCACGTAAGCGTACGTGTAAGGTTGGTCCGGGCCGCTTCATCCCACAATACCGCTGAAGCAAGAAAGGACTAGTAACAGCAAGAAAGTTGACAAATCTACGCCCACAACAAATTGTGTTCTACTCGCGCAAGAAGAACTACGCATAGACCTAGCTCTGATGCCACTGATGGGGAACGTTGCAGAAAACAAAAATTTTCCTACTCGTTTCACCAAGATCATCTAGGAGTTCATCTAGCAACGAGTCATTGGATGCATCTACATACCTTTGTAGATCGCGAGCGGAAGCGTTCAAAAGAACGGTGATGATGTAGTCGTACTCGACGTGATCCAAATCACCGATGACCAGCGCCGAACGGACGGCACCTCCGCGTTCAACACACGTACGGGACGGGAGACGTCTCCTCCTTCTTGATCCAGCAAGGGGGAAGGAGAGGTTGATGAAGATCCAGCAGCACGACGGCGTGGTGGTGGATGCAGGGCGTCACAGCAGCAGGGCTTCGCCGAGACTACGAGGGAGAGACGTAACGGGGGGAGGTGGAGGCGCCAGGGGCTGGTGTAAAATCCCTCCTCTCCCCCCCACTATATATAGGGGTGCCAGGGGGGCGCCGGCCCTAGTAGATGGCATCTACTAGGGGGGGCGGCGGCCAAGGGGAGGTTTCCCTCCCCCCCAAGGCACCTAGGGGTGCCTTCCACCACATGGACTCTTCCATGGTGGAAACCCTAGGCGCATGGGCCTATAGGGGCTGGTGCCCTTGGCCCATCTAGGCCAAGGCACACCCCCTACAGCCCATGTGGCCCCCCGGGACAGGTGGCCCCACCCGGTGGACCCCCGGGACCCTTCCGGTGGTCCCGGTACAATACCGATAACCCCGAAACTTGTCCCGATGCCCGAAATAGCACTTCCTATATATAATTCTTTACCTCCGGACCATTCCAGAACTCCTCATGACGTCCGGGATCTCATCCGGGACTCCGAACAACATTCGGGTTTCTGCATATGCATATCTTCATAACCCTAGCGTCACCGAACCTTAAGTGTGTAGACCCTACGGGTTCGGGAGACAAGCAGACATGACCGAGACGACTCTCTGGTCAATAACCAACAGCGGGATCTGGATACCCATGTTGGCTTCCACATGCTCCACGATGATCTCATCGGATGAACCACGATGTCGAGGATTTAATCAATCCCGTACGCTATTCCCTTTGTCTATCGATTTGTTACTTGCCCGAGATTCGATCGTCGGTATCCCAATACCTCGTTCAATCTCGTTACCGGCAAGTCACTTTACTCGTACCGTAATGCATGATCCCGTGACCAGACACTTGGTCACTCTGAGCTCATTATGATGATGCATTACCGAGTGGGCCCAGTGATACCTCTCCGTCATACGGAGTGACAAATCCCAGTCTTGATCCATGTCACCCAACAGACACTTTCGGAGATACACGTAGTCTACCTTTATAGTCACCCAGTTACGTTGTGACGTTTGGCATACCCAAAGCACTCCTACGGTATCCGGGAGTTACACGATCTCATGGTCTAAGGAAAAGATACTTGACATTGGAAAACTCTAGCAAACGAACTATACGATCTTGTGCTATGTTTAGGATTGGGTCTTGTCCATCACATCATTCTCCCAATGATGTGATCTCGTTATCAATGACATCCAGTGTCCATAGTCAGGAAACCATGACTATCTGTTGATCAACGAGCTAGTCAACTAGAGGCTCACTAGGGACATGTCGGTGTCTGTTATTCACACATGTATTACGATTTCCGGATAACACAATTATAGCATGAATAAAGACAATTATCATGAACAAGGAAATATAATAATAATGCTTTTATTATTGCCTCTAGGGCATATTTCCAACAGTTTAAGGGTGCCGAGGTCCCCGCATCCACTACCGAAGATCGCGGATTCAGCTCGCAGCGTCCAGCTAACGAGGTAAGCGATTTTGCCCTTTACGGGACGCTTGTTTTCCATAGTTTGACTCTATGCGGGATCTAAACTCCCTCTCCTTTGACAGGACTGGCTGGAGAAGGCTGAACAGACTATCTACCCCATTACCAGAGGACCCAGCGGACGCCCGCTTAACGGGGCTGCTGGCTCCGGCACCCCACGTGGTGCCAGAGAAGAAGGCCAAGAAGAAGGCCACGGGCACTCGGAAGAGTTCCCATTTTCAGGTGTTATCGGATGATGACTCCGAGGCAGACTCCTCCCACAAAGGTGAGGAGGAGAAGAAGAAAGCCTCTCCCCCAGCAGGGGGAGGGAAGAAAAGGAAGGCCTCCCCAACGAGGGAGGCCGAAGGGTCCAAGAAGGGAAGGACTCTTCCCCCGGTCTGCTCTGCCAACACCGGCGATGAGACGAGTATTGCCCCCCAAGGGACAAGCTCCTGGCGAGATCGTAAGTATCCGGACTCCCGAATAACTTCATGATTTTTCTTTTCGCCACATGGTGTCTTTCTAATGCCGCACACAACCCTGCAGTCCGCCCAAGGATGATCTTCCCGCTTCGTCGAGCGGGTCCTTGGGTGCGTCGGATATGGATTCCCTTCCGACCGCCTCCACCCCCCGTGATGCGGATGATGCCGAGGTGGGATCCCGGGAAGGGACCTACCAGGAGGAGGAGGTCCCGGAGGTGTCGCAGAACAACCTCCCGGACTTTGCACCGGACTCGGCCCCGGAACCCATAGTGGCTCCGGTGTCCGGCGGGCGGCCCCTTCGCAAGAAGGGCAAGACCGTGACACTGGCAGCCTCCGTCCAACCGGAGGCGCCGGATAGCTTGCTGGAGGCGCTCAATGGCGCCTCCATCGAAGAGGAACACCGCACTGTTATGAGTGCGGTGATTCAGAAGGTTCAGCTCGCCAAGAGCGGGCTGACCGAAGCCTGCAGCAGCCTTCTAACAGGCTTTGAGGTAAGAATTTCGATATATGTAAAATAGTACCACATAGACAGTAGCCCCTGATGCTCGATTCGGTGTTCGGAAATAAAAGCCGGACCAAGGATCTAAAAAGATATACGCAGGAGTCATAAAAAATATGTCAATATGGGATTGCAGGCTGTGCTGCTGACCTCTGCCGCACTGACTGCGGAGGTCAATACTTTGAAGCAAAGCCTCGAGCAGTCCGAGAACGAGCTCGGCCGTGCCAAGAAGAAGCTCGAGGACAATGAAGGTGAGTAACATCTTATAAAAATGTACCTTACAGAAAAGGATTTTGGTTGCAAGAAGAATGACAAGGATAACGTGGGTATTGCAGGGGCCACAAGCGAGGTGGCGACCCTGAAGGAGGCGGTGTCCGCGGCCGAACGTAATGCGGACGTGGAACGCACCGAGCGAGAGAGGCAGGAGGCGCGGGTGGCGGAGGTAAGACAAGAGCTCCAGGCTCTTGTGGAAAAATACGAGAGTTTGGAGCGTGACTCGAAGACTCGAGAGTCCGAGCTTGCAACGGCTCTTGAGAGTGCCAAAGCCGCTAAGGCAGAAGCCTATAAGGCCCTCCAGGAAGTCGAGGCGTTGAAGAAAATAGCGGCGGGTAAGGCATTTTTCATGCAAAGTAAGCATGTGAGTGTGAATTACCTATCACTTACCCGAATTTGGAGCTCTCCAGGAGCGTTCGCAGATCTGCCCCGCAGCGTGTCCAATGCTGCCGCTTTCTATAGGGCCGAGGAGGGGAGCTCGACGGAGAAGGTCTTCTGGTCTCAATATGCTGAGGCCGGACATCCGGTGCCCCTTAGCGACCAGCTGAAGCAGCTGGTCGAGCTCCACAAGGTGGCCGAACAGGCCATGAAGGGCCTCGTAGTTTGGCTATTGCCTAAGGAGGCCATGCCTGGGAGCTACTTCGGCCTGGTGCGGCGGCTGGTGGATGCGTGTCCATGGGTTGAAGTCATCAAGCACTCTGCCTGTATTGAAGGTGCCCGTCGGGCCCTTGCCCGCGCAAAGGTGCACTGGGGCAAGATGGATGCTCAGAAGCTTGTGACGGACGCGCCACCGCAGGGCAAGGAGCATCGCACGCCCGAGATGTATTATAAGAGTGTCCTGAAGGGTGCCCGCATTATTGCGGGTGAGTGCTCCAAAGATGTAATATTTGAGTAGACTCGCATTTTGTTATCCTATGCGCTGAAAACTTAGTTCATATGCGCTAAGCAACGCTTGTTAATTTAAAATATTACCTTCTATGCGGCTGTTTATCAAATCTGAGAGATGGTAAGTCGTCGGCTTCAGCCCCCATGCCACGAGTGCTGGGGTGTTCGGGATAAATTTGAGCACTCTTGTTCCCATTTTTGGGTCCATCTAGGGAGGCGCTCAACACAACGAACAAGGCAACCGGACTTATAATGCTTGAACACTCTCACTTAGCCATAGAATTCTATAATTTTAAATTTCGGCGAAGCCCCTAGTATTCGGAAGGCCGAATTTGGGGCGCTATCCACGCCTGGGCCGGACAAAGCCGGCTCCTCGCTCTAAGCGGCATAAGTCTTTAGGGACTCGCAAAAAACCTCTCAAACAGCGACCAGCTCTCGCCTTATCATGACGGTCAGTTTTAGCTTTCTCCACTGAGGCACTCGCCCAGCTCAACTGGGGCGCAATTGCAGTGGTTCTCCCAGTGCTACCTTAGCCGATACAACGGAACTAAGGTACCAAAACATGGGAGCTGGGCAAACCCAACTATTGACCCAAGACATGATTCGGAGCCGATGCATATAATGCTATAAGTTCGGGGTGTCGCACTTGTGAAAGTGTTCGGACTTATCACACCATGATGCGGGAAACATAAGCCCCTGGTGTATTTAGTTGTACCAAAATATACGGATGCAACATGTCATAAATGAACATATGTATAAGAAAGAAATGCAATTGGAAGCAAAAAGGTGCTGCATTACTTATTCAAGAAAAACTGCTGTGAATGCAGAACGATACAGATGGTGCGATAAGCAAGGGATGGGACTATTAAACATGTCCCCCTCCAGGGGTAGGCTGCGGAATGGTGTATAAAACAGATTTAATGCTCGTAATGGAGACCACCTGGATATTCATTGTAGCCTTTCTCCTTCCCTGGCTGTTGCATCGTGAGTTCGGCAGGTCTGCTGCTAGACAGGGCCTCTGACGAATGAAGTCCTGTGGGTAAAAATAAAAAGGAAAAAGAAAAAAAAAGAACGACACACTTGAGAGCCCCTGGTGTGGTTGAGCCGCATTCTGGGCCTATCATGGTCGTGCCCCTCTCCCCATGCCCATGGTATCTCCAAAGCGTAATGGTGTACGCGAAGGACCTGTCTTGATGTTTTGCAGGGGCTGGGGTTGGGGCCACACTACTACGCGTGCTCGGAACGTGCCAGGTGATCTTTTTGTAGGTTACTCCGGGCGCGTTTAGCCGTGTCCGGTCGCTTAACGGCCGGACTCGAGAATTGCCTTAAGAGGCTGCACTGTACTTCTGCCGCGAGAGCCGCTGTATGTTCCTCCGTTCGGACAGAGCGTTCAGTGTTTCCATTGACCGTGATGACTCCTCGAGGGCCTGGCATCTTGAGCTTGAGGTATGCGTAGTGCGGCACCGCGTTGAACTTTGCAAACGCGGTACGTCCGAGCAGAGCATGATAGCCGCTGCGGAACGGAACTATGTCGAAGATTAACTCCTCGCTTCGGAAGTTATCCGGGGATCCGAAGACCACTTCCAGTGTAACTGAGCCTGTACAACTGGCTTCTACACCTGGTATGACGCCTTTAAAGGTCGTCTTGGTAGGTTTAATCCTTGAGGGGTCTATGCCCATTTTGCGCACTGTATCCTGATAAAGCAAATTCAGGCTGCTGCCGCCGTCCATCAGGACTCTGGTAAGGTGAAATCCATCAACGATTGGGTCGAAAACCAATGCGGCGAATCCGCCGTGGCGGATGCTGGTGGGGTGGTCCCTTCGGTCAAAAGTGATCGGGCAGGAGGACCATGGATTGAACTTCGGGGCAACTGGCTCCATCGCGTATACATCCCTGAGTGCACGCTTCCGCTCCCTTTTGGGTATGTGTGTTGCGTATATCATGTTCACCGTCCGCACCTGTGGGGGGAAACCCTTCTGTCCTCTATTGTTCGGCGGTCGGGTCTCTTCCTCGTCATCGCTATGCAGCCCCTTGTCATTGTTTTCGGCAATTAACTTGCCTGCTTGCTTGAATACCCAACAGTCCCTGTTGGTGTGGTTGGCTGGCTTTTCGGGGGTGCCATGTATCTGGCACGAGCGGTCGAGTATTCGGTCCAAATTGGACGGACCCGGAGTAGTTCTTTTGAATGGCTTTTTCCGCTGACCGGGTTTAGAGCCTCTGAATCCGGCATTGACTGCCGTATCTTCACTATTATCGCCGTTAATGCGGCGTTTGTTTTTGTTGCGACGCGACCTGCCATTACGGTCCTTGATATCCGGACTGCCAGAATTTTTGCTGAGGTTGTTGCTGCGTGCTAGCTAGCTGTCCTCACCCGCGCAGAAGCGGGTCATGAGTGATGTGAGGGCTGCCATGGATTTCAGCTTTTCCTGTCCCAGGTGCCGGGCAAGCCACTCGTCGCGGATGTTATGTTTGAAGGCCGCAAGGGCCTCCGCATCCGGACAGTCGATGATTTGGTTTTTCTTGGTTAAGAACCGTGTCCAGAATTGTCTGGCCGATTCGTCTGGCTGCTGAATTATATGGCTTAGGTCGTCAGCGTCTGGTGGTCGCACATACGTGCCTTGGAAGTTATCGAGGAATGCGGCTTCCAGGTCTTCCCAACTCCCAATTGACTCTGCTGGCAAGCTATTAAGCCAATGCCGGGCTGGTCCTTTAAGCTTGAGTGGGAGATATTTGATGGCGTGAAGATCATCACCGCGGGCCATGTGGATGTGAAGGAGATAGTCTTCGATCCAAACCGCGGGGTCTGTTGTGCCATCGTAAGATTCAATATTCATGGGTTTAAACCCTTCGGGGATTTGATGATCCATTACTTCATCTGTGAAGCATAGTGGGTGTGCGGCGCCTCTGTACTGGGCGATATCACGACGGAGCTCAAAAGAGCTTTGTCTATTTTGTTCGGCCCGGCCGGACTTACTGTGTCTGGCGCGACGGTTGTCGTCACGTATCATGGGGCGCCCACGCGATCCATAGATTGATCTTGATTGTCTTGCCTTATCCTCCAATAATCTCGCAAGTCCGGAGCATTCCCCTGTGGCATTGTGCTTTTCGAGCGATGCCGGGGTACGGTTCTAGTGAAGGGCCTAGAGGCCTCTCTGTCGCGACCACGGGGTGGTCGGTCAGCCGTATTGTTTGCTGGTGATGCAGGTTCATATGCCTCCTCCTCTAATCGGGGGAGCAGCTTGCGTTTAGGGTAGCTTTTGGAGGGGCGTTCGAGCTCATGCTCTTTGGCCGCGAGGACTTCAGTCCATCTGTCCACTAGCAGATCTTGATCAGCTCTAAGTTGTTGCTGCTTTTTCTTGAGGCTGTTTGCCGTGGCCATAAGCCTATGTTTAAAACGCTTTTGTTCGACGGGATCCTCAGGCACGACGAATTTGTCGTCGTCGAGGCTTGCCTCATCTCCGGAGGGAGGCATATAATCCTCTACCTCTTCTTCTGCCGCTCTCTCATGAGGGCTGGCGTCTCCGTCCTCCTATGCTGAATCTTGCTGGAGTGGGTTGTCTTCGGCTCTGTCTGGGGTGTTATTATCTCCGGTGCCGGAATCTTCATTCTTGCTGTGGCGAGATTTAGAGTGGCGCCGCTGACGCCGGCGCTTGGGCTGTTTCTTGGAGGGGTCTTCCTCCGCTGTATCTTCGCCATTCCAATCCTTTGGGATATCCACCATGTATATGTCATATGATGAGGTGGCTTTCCAGTGCCCGGTAGGCGCTGGTTCTTGGTCATCTCCGACATCGTCGTCCATACCGTCGATGTCTTCGGAGTCGTAGTCTAGCATGTCGGTTAGATCGTCGACAGTGTCTACTAAGTGGGTGGTGGGTGGGCTTTGAATTTCTTCGTTGTCCGCATCCCAATCGTCCTGACCGCAGTCCGGCCAGGGCTCTCCTGATAACAAGAGATACTTTAGCAAACTCAAGATGTCACCGAAAGGTGAGTGTTGAAAGATGTCCGCAGCGGTGAACTCCATGATCGGCGCCCAACCGGATTCGATTGGAGGGGGCGCGGGAGGCTCGGAGTCCGGCGAGGAGTCCGGCACCTTGGAGTCACGGGCTTCATGAGGGACAAGATCAGTGTTCGGCTCTATCACCGTAGAGGTTGCAGCCCACGAGGCGGTGTCTAGCCATCCATCCACGATCTGCGCAGCCGGCTCCGAATTGAAGATCGGAGTGGACTCGAGTGCGGCCTCCAGGATACTGTCCGGCTGTAGAGCTAAATCATGCTCGTCATGACAGTGCGGCACGCTCGGCTGTGGCTCGAATCCATCGAGTATCAAGTTCCCGCGGATGTCAGCCGTGAAGTTCAAACTTCCAAATCTGACCTGACGGTCAGGGGCGTAGCTTTCGATCTGCTCCAGATGGCCAAGCGAATTGGCCCGCAGTGCAAAGCCGCCGAATACGAAGATCCGTCCGGGGAGGAAGGTCTCACCCTGGACTGCGTCGTTGTTGACGATCGAAGAAGCCATCGAGCCTATCGGTGACGACATAGAGGAACTCTCAATGAAAGCACCAATGTCGGTGTCAAAACCGGCGGATCTCGGGTAGGGGGTCCCGAACTGTGCGTCTAGGCGGATGGTAATAGGAGACAAGGGACACGATGTTTTACCCAGGTTCGGGCCCTCTTGATGGAGGTAAAACCCTATGTCCTGCTTGATTAATATCGATGATGTGCGTTACAAGAGTAGATCTACCACGAGATCAAGGAGGCTAAACCCTAGAAGCTAGCCTATGGTATGATTGTTGTTCATCCTACGGACTAAATCCATCCGGTTTATATAGACACCGGAGAGGGCTAGGGTTACACAGAGTTGGTTACAATGGTAGGAGATCTACATATCCATATCGCCAAGCTTGCCTTCCACGCCAAGGAAAGTCCCATCCAGACACGGGACGAAGTCTTCAATCTTGTATCTTCATAGTCTTGGAGTCCGGCCGATGATGATAGTTCGGCTATCCGTACACCCCCTAGTCTAGGACTCTCTCAGGAGGCAAGGGTTACGATGTTTTACCCAGGTTCGGGCCCTCTCGATGGAGGTAAAACCCTACTTCCTGCTTGATTGATCTTGATGGTATGAGTATTACAAGAGTTGATCTACCACGAGATCGTTGAGGCTAAACCCTAGAAGCTAGCCTATGATGATTATGATTGACCTTCTACGGACCGAACCCTTCGGTTTATATAGACACCGGAGGGGGCTAGGGTTTACACAGAGTCGGTTACAAAGAAGGAGATCTAACATCCGGATCGCCAAGCTTGTCTTCCATGCAAAGGAGAGTCCCATACAGACACGGGACGAAGTCTTGAGTCTTGTATCTTCACGGTTCAACAGTCCGGCCAAAGTATATAGTCTGGCTGTCCGGATACCCCTAATCCAGGACTCCCTCAGTAGCCCCTGAACCAGGCTTCAATGATGATGAGTCCGGAGGCGCAGATTGTCTTCGGCATTGCAAGGTGGGTTCCATCTCTGAATACTACAAAGTACATGTTGTAACAAACAGTGTCCGGCCTCCCATCAATGTTGTACTCCTCGGCTTCTGTGCTTCAATAATGGCCACCTCCGCGTGTCGAGCGGATACGAGGAGTCGGAGCATTTTTTCATTTGCCACCCCGGCCGTGCAGGCGAACCATCTATTTGAAGAGATGGGGATCCTCAGATTCAAATCTCACCTTCTTCCCTTGAGGAAGCATCCAACAGAGCGCATCCGGAAAAAACCGTTCCAACATGGCCGATCGCTGTGGCTCCTCTTCTCGCCCCCTTAACTCTAAGCCAGGTGATTGGGAAGAGTGCTCCGTTCCCCATAGCCGTTTAGTAGAGCTACAGACCCAAGGGTTTCTTCCACCGGTGTTCATGGTCCCCGTCCGAGCTGGACTAGCCACCTATAATGGCGGGGAGCAAGCGGAGAGATCTCCTAACCCATCTCAGGGAGCGAGTATGCCTTCATCCTATATTTGCTAAGAGGCATCGGGTTTCCAATCCACCCATTCCTTCGCGGGCTCCTAGAGTTCTACGGCCTCCAGTTGCACAACTTCACCCCTGCCTCCGTGCTGCACATCGCAAGATACGTTGCCCTTTGTGAATTATTTCTGGGCTGCGAGGCTCACTTCGAGTTATGGAAGAAGTTATTCTGCCTCGTCCCTCGCAATCAGGGGGAATCCATATGTCTAGTGGGCGGAGCCGAAATATGGCGTGTCGCTGAGACCGGATACCTGTCTGGTACTCCCAAGGCATCTGAAAACTGGCCCTCGGAGTGGTTTTATGTTGATGACGTTTCCCTTCCGGATCCAGTCCGGACGGGCCTCCCTGAGTTTAATAACACTCCGCTGAAGAAACACCAAAGTTGGCGCCCTCGGACCTCCCAGGAGGAAGATACCAGAGAAGTCCACTTCCTGATGAGAAGGATAAAGACATTGGCCAAATCAGGACTGACAATAGTCGAGGTTATATCAATATGCATAATGTGGGGGGTGCAGCCACTTCAATATTGGGGGAAGCCCATGTGGCACTTCAACAGAGAAGACGATGCCACCCATTGTGGTCGTAAAGGTCCGGACTCCGACACTGCTCTGGCGAGAATACTGTCCGATTTGTATAAAGGAGAAGAAGAAGAATTCCTTCGTATTAAACCGCGGGATGGATTTTCCATGTACAACCTCCCAAGCTGGGTAAGTCGTCACTCTTTTCCCCACCCTATCCATTTCCGCGCCCTTCATCACAATCATTTACCTTGATATTTCTGAGCAGGAACTGAGGAGGGTCGTGGAAGGATTCTACAGCCCCTCCCCGCAGCCAGAGGACCCCGGGAGGGCCTTTGATCCAGGACTTGAAGAAGATCCAGATATATCTGTGGAGCTTCTCGACGGGACATTTTATCAGGCCAGCTGCGATGGTGCCTCGGTGGCTATTATCGCTAACTATCCCGGACCGCTACCTGCGTCGTGTGTAAGCAAAGCCGAAGCCTCATCCTCTGAAGAGGACTTCTTTCTTATACCATGCCTTATGCGTAAAATATCATATTTTTATAGAGACGACCATCGGAATGCGGCGCCGATCCCCTGGGGGCTCGTCAGCAAAGGGCGTCCGTACCAGGCAGGCTTAAGAGGAAGGCGGTTAGGGCCGAAACGCCGTTACAGAGGTACAGTTAAAACCTGCTCTGTGATCATTGTGTTTGAAATGTAATAGCGTCCTTCATGTCCTGGCAGAAAGAGGAGTCGCCGGACTATATCTCGTGATCCTGCCGGTCACGCCTCTACCAGCCGGATTCCAGAACCGGCTTAGAGAGAGGAGGCCAATGCGGGGCCGATGCCGAATTGTCCTCCGACAGAGGATGCGGATATGCTCTTCGCCACAAATTCCGAAGTAGAGAGTGCCATGAATCACTGGCGCCGACGGACCGTACTTCGCAATAGCATCTTTTCCGAAGAGGCATTTAATGCTTTCAATTCGGGAGACGCATACATCTGAGCTGCTCAAGGCGGGCTCGCCCGAGTGACGGACCAGTATGCGAAAGATATACGGGTAAGAAAAGTTGATAAGCATGTATAGCGGTAGCCCCTAAGACTTGAAACGGTTGGAACAACTGATTTAAGGATCATTTTATGCACATGTTCTTGTAGAGAAGAATACCCATTTGTCTCAAGAGCTGGAGGAGTGCAAGACCCAGCTAAGGGCCGCGGTTGCCAAACTAGAGGAATCCCAGAAGGCCTCACCTAGTAACATTCGTCTCAATAATGAGATTTTAAGGAAATATACTAGTTAGTAATTGGCTTGCTTTATAAGTCTAACAGAAAATTTTGTAGACAATCCTAGGGAGAATCCGGAGATCGTGAGAGATAGCGAGTCACATCTCCAAAGACAGCTAAAAGCTGGCGAGTGTGTGCTTACGCAGGTTAGGCAGGAGAAAAACAATATCCAAGATGCCAACATCCGGCTGGGCGTCGAATTAGCAGATGTTCGAGCTCAGCTGGCGGACTCCGTAAAGGAGAATAGGAGGCTTTGTCACGGCATTTATGGTAAGTACCTAAACGAACTGCAGTACAGTTCAGCGAGGGAGCATTTTTAAAAGAGTTTATATCTGTAGGTATGCTGACGGGCCGTCCTGAAGAGGAGATGCCCGGGTCCGCAGGTGATTTACTGCAAGATCTCTCACAGCTGCATGAACGAGTTCGGCAGGTGATGCAGGGTATTGCCTAGGCCTTGTGGCCAGCCACTTCCCTGTCAGGACGCATGGGGGAGCTTGTGGATATGCTCCAAGGAGCACGGCGGTGCTTCCGGTTGTGGAAGGTATCAGCCTGCCGACAAGGTGCAAGGGAAGCCTGGGCCATGGTGAAGACGCGCTACACCAAGTTTGACCCGAACCATACGGCCGAAGTCGGACCGGCGGGGCCAGATGGGCAAGAGATTCCCGTGAGTCTGGTGTATGACCAGGTAGCGCTAGCCGCAAAATATTCCCAACAGGATTGCAAGCTAGATAGCCTATTGGATGGTATAGAGGAAGAATATAGCCATTCCAAGTGACTATGTAATTCAATGGACATATGTAGTCCCTAGCCGGATTAAAAATCTTTTGTCATGGCGGACCTTTCTGCTTCAGCCCCTGGGTCCGACAGTCCGGTGTGTATCCGAATACCCGTTCAGTTATGCAAAACTGGGGTATGCGTGGAAACCAGGCGTAGGGGTCATAAGTGCTTGAACAAACAAGTACCCAACTAGTTATGTTATATTACATGGGTAGTAAGAAACATCTTCCAGGGAGAATAGTTTCGTTAGGGGTTCCTTTCCCTGGGTACGCATGCATCGATGTACATGTCCGAACTGCGAACAAAAACGCAGGATACAAAACATCTGGGGATTCACGTTGTAATAAACGAAAGAAATGTCTTTTGTTCACCGACCGAATATTCCCTTAAGAATGCTAGCTTTCGGCTTCACCCAGTCTGAGGTACACATCCGGCTGAACCGGCAATAACAATCGCAGAGGTGCTCCCCTTATGCCCTAGCCGAATTAACGGGAACGTAGGGCATAAACACAAGAGTCAGGCAACCCAGCATGGCCACATCTTAAGTCATATCGATGCATATAATGGTGAATAAAAGGCACATATGGAAAAGAACGCATATGTGATAGGCGAGAAGCCATAAAAGTAATTATATTTAGCTTCCGTATAGGAAGCCCCCAGGTATGGTGAACACACATAGTGCGGCCGGAGTGATCCGAGCATCCGCACTATATTGAATACTTTGTGTGAAGAAGGGAAAAAGGGCGAGAAAGGAAAAAAGGGAGGAACATAATTAAAAGAGCGGGGGTAAGGAGACGAACACTGAGTTCGGATCTAGGCGTAGAATCTCCGGAGTCTGGCCGCGTTCCATGGGTTTGGCTTGAGTCTGTTATCGGATGCATTACACAGGCGGTATGCTCCTCCGGTGAGAACTTTATCAATAATGAAGGGACCCTCCCAGTTGGGTTTGAGCTTGTCCTTCTTCTTCTCCGGTAGGCGTAGAACGAGTTCGCCAACATTATAAGTTTTGGCCCGCACTTCTCTGCTTTGATACCTTCGAGCCCGCTGCTGATAGAATGCGGAACGGGCTTTTGCGACGTCGCGCTCCTCCTCCAGGGCATCTAAGTTGCCCTGCTGATCTAACTCGGATTCCTTCTCTTCGTACATGCGCACGCGAGGTGAGTCGTGGATTATGTCACAGGGTAGTACTGTTTCTGCGCCGTACACCATAAAAAATGGTGTGTATCCGGTGGTGCAATTCGGCATGGTCTGCAGCCCCCAGAGTACAGATTCAAGCTCCTCGACCCAGTGCGTGTCCGATTCTGTCAAGGATCGCATTAGTCTGGGTTTGATGCCACTCATGATGAGACCATTTGCACGTTTGACCCGGCCGTTTGTTTGGGGATGGTAGACGGAGGCGTAATCGAGCTTAATGCCCATGTTGCCGCACCAAGTTTTCACTTCGTAGGCTGTGAAGTTTGAGCCATTGTCAGTGATGATGCTGTGGGGGATGCCGTAAGGGTGTACAACCCCTGATATGAAGTCTATCACTAGTCCGGATTTGGCCGTTTTAACTGGTTTGGCTTCTATCCATTTGGTGAACTTGTCTACCATGACCAATAAGTATTTTTTCTTATGGCTTCCCCCTTTAAGAGGTCTGACCATATCCAGCCCCCAGACCGCGAAGGGCCAAGTTATGAGGATTGTTTGGAGAGCGGTAGGGGGCATATGGCTCTGATTGGCAAAGAGATGGCAACTGATGCAGTGTTGGACAAGGTCCTGTGCGTCTGCCTAGGCTATCGGCCAATAAAAAACTGTACGAAAGGCTTTGCTGACAAGTGTCCGAGCCGCAACGTGGTGCCCGCCGAGTCCGGCATGGATTTCAGCCAAGAGCTACCGTCCTTCCTCTTCGGAGATGCATCTTTGGAGCACTTCGGTGGCACTTTTCTCATAGAGTTCTCCTCATGGACTTTGTAGGCCTTGGAACATTGCACAATACAACGTGCTTCATTTTAGTCCTCGGGGAGCTCCTGCCTATTTAGGTAGGCCAAGAAAGGCTCGGTCCACGGGGCGATTATAGCCATGATTTTGTGGGCCGAAGGTGTTATTTCGGTGGTGGAGGCCCCAATTACGTCGGATGGTTCGGAATTTGGGGTTGTATTTGGAGCCGGACTAGTATTGTCGGACTCCCCTTCCCATATCACGGATGGCTTGAACAGCCTTTCCAAGAATATATTAGGTGGGACAGGGTCACGTTTAGTGCCAATGCGGGCGAGGATATCCGCCGCTTGATTGTTTTCTCGAGCCACATGGTGGAATTTGAGCCCCTCAAACCGAGCTGACATTTTGAGGACGGCATTGCGGTAGGCTGCCATTTTTGGATCCTTGGCATCAAAATCTCCGTTTATTTGTGATATTGCGAGGTTTGAGTCCCCGCGCACTTCTAGGCGTTGAATATCCATAGAGACTGCCATCTGGAGACCATGCAACAGAGCCTCGTATTCAGCTGCGTTGTTGGAGTCTGTGTATAATATTTGCAGTACGTATTGGACCGTGTCTCCGGTGGGGGATGTTAGGACTACACCCGCTCCCAATCTGGCCAGCATTTTAGAGTCGTCGAAGTGCATGATCCAATTGGAGTACGCACCGTACTCTTTAGGGAGTTCGGCTTCTGTCCATTCGGCGACAAAGTCAGCCAATACTTGTGACTTAATGGCCCGCCGTGATTTATATGTTATGTCGAACGGAAGGAGCTCGATGGCCCATTTAGCAATCCGTCCCGTGGCATCGTGGTTGTTTATTATGTCGTTTAGTGGTACTTCGGAGGCCACCGTAATTGAACACTCCTGAAAGTAGTGTCGTAGCTTCCGGGATGCCATGAAGACCGCGTATGCTATCTTTTGATAGTGTGGGTATCGGGATTTGCATGGGGTGAGGACAGTGGACACGTAATATACCGGCTTTTTGAGCGGGAACTTGTATCCGTCTGCCCCTCGTTCGATGATGAGCACTGCGCTTACGACTTGATGTGTTGCAGCTATGTACAATAGCATAGGTTCGCCAATATTTGGTGCTGTCAGGACTGGATTGCTAGCCAATAGGGTCTTTATTTCATCTAGTCTGGCCACGGCTGCATCCGTCCACACGAAGTGTTCGGTGCATCGAAGAAGGCAGTAAAGAGGTAGTGCCTTTTCTCCTAATTGGGAGATAAAGTGGCTTAAGGAGCCACGCATCCAGCTAGTTTCTGGACATGCTTGAGGTCTGTTGGGATAGCCAACTGCGATAGAGCTCGGATTTTTGCCGGATTTGCTTTGATTCCTCTATTGGAGACGATGAAGCCGAGAAACTTCCCGGAGGGTACGCCGAAAACACATTTTTTTGGGTTGAGCTTCATGTCGTATGTTCGGAGGTTGTCGAACGTAAGTCTCAGGTCATCTATTAAGGTTTCTACGTGTATTGTTTTTATGACCACGCCGTCCACATATGCCTCCACTATTTTGTCAATTTGCTTCTCCGCGCATGTTTGAATCATGCGTTGATAGGTTGCGCCGGCATTTTTGAGTCCAAAAGGCATAGTGTTGAAACAGAAGGGACCATATGGCATTATGAAGGCCGTTGCGGCTTGGTCGGACTCTTCCATCTTTATTTGATGGTATTCGGAGTATGCGTCGAGGAAACATAGTGAGTCGTGTCCTGCGGAAGCGTCGATGATTTGGTCGATGCAAGGGAGGGGGAAGGGATCCTTTGGGCAGGCCTTGTTGAGGTCTTTGAAATCGACGCATAGGCGCCAGGATTTGTCCTTCTTTGGTACCATCACCAGATTTGCCAGCCAATCCGGATGTTTTATATCTCTGATGAATCCGGCCTCAAGTAGCTTGGCTAGCTCTTCTCCCATGGCTTGCCGTTTAGGCTCTGAGAAGCGCCTAAGAGTCTGCTTGACTGGCTTGTATCCTTTTAGTATATTGAGGTTGTGTTCGGCCAGCCTACGTGGGATGCCCGGCATGTCTGAAGGATGCCAGGCAAAAATGTCCCAATTCTCGCGTAGGAAGTCTCGTAGTGCGGCGTTCATTGTGGGGCTCAACTGTGTCCCGATGGAAGCTGTCTTCGTGGGGTCCGTTGGATGGACCTGGAATTTGACTATCTCGTCTACGGGCTTGAATGAGGTGGAGTTGGGTCATTTGTCGAGTATCACGTCATTCCTATCCACTGTGGCACGCAGCGTTGTTAGTTCCTCGGCCGCTAGGGCTTCGGATAATGCTTCCAGGGCTAGTGCGGCAGTTTTATCTTTGGCGCAGAGTGCGACGTCCGGATCACTGGCTAGAGTGATGATTCCGTTGGGTCCGGGCATTTTAAGCTTCATGTACCCGTAATGGGGTATAGCTTGAAAGCTTGTGAATGCGTCCCGCCCTAAAAGGGCATGGTATCCGCTGCTTAACGGGGCCACTTGGAACATGATTTCTTCGGACCTATAATTCTTGGGGTGCCGAATACCACATCGAGTGTGATTTTTCCCGCACACCGTGCCTCCCGACTAGGGATGATTCCCCTGAAGGTCGTGCCGCTTTGCTCAATGCGGCTTTTATCAATTTCCATCTTGTTGAGCGTTTCTTCATAGATCAGGTTTAATCCGCTTCTGCCGTCGATGAGTACTTTAGTGAGCTAGAAGCCGTCCACGATTGGGCTAAGGACCAAAGCGGCTGGTGCCCGGACTGTCTGGAATTGAGGTTCGTCACTGGCACTGAAGGTTATAGCAGTGTCGCTCCATGGATTTATTTTTGCCACGTGGCAGATATCAGTGAAATTTCGATGAGCTCGCTTGCGCCTATTATTTGAGGCGAAAGTCTCGAAGACTGTCAGTACCGCATCGTTTTCTTCGGCGGGATGTTGTTCTGCCTTATGGTTTACAAGAAGATCATCGCCGCTTTTTGCTACCTGCCGGAGTATCCAACATGCTCTAAGGCTGTGCGTCGGCGTGATATCTGGCATGCTGTGAATTTTGCATGGCCCATTGAGCCATTCTTCCAATACAGTTCCACGCCCTGGAGTGGGCCTTGGTTTTTTGGGAATTGGATTGGGTAACTTACGAGAGTTTGCCCTTTTAGCTCGGACAAAGGGTTTAGTGAGAGCCGGATTATCCCAAAATTCTGTTTGGGTTTTCCAGGCGCTTTCCATCGCATAGTACTTCTGTACTATGGCTGCTATGTCAGCAAAGTGTACTATGTCACAACGACTTATAGCATTAAGGATCCCTTTGTTCATGCAGTTTTTGCAGAAAAGTGAGATTGCGTCCTCCTTACGATAGTCCTTGACCATGTTTAGCACAAGGAGGAATCTGGCCCAGTAGCGATGTACTTTCTCTTGGGGCTCTTGTCTGATATGGGAAAGACGGCATAAGTCTGGGTGGGTGGGCGTAGTTAAGTCCGAATTCTGACCCGATTTGACATCCAGGGGTAGAGGAGCTTCCGGGCTCGGCAGCTCGGACTCCGGGATGTTGCCCAATTTTTCTGGCCCGTTACCCGATTCCGGGGTCCGGGTCATGTCCTCCCGCGAGCCGGTATCCGGCTCAGAGAGCTCGGTAATCCGGACATAGTTCGTCCTCAAGATAGAGGGATAATCCATGTATGGCTCTTCCACTACTGCTATCTCATGGCTGACCGGTGGAGATTTGATATCCTTTTGGTCAGGTTTAAACCCAATCCGATTGCAGTCTGTAGTGACTCCCAGAGCAGCGATGCGATCCAAGAGCTCATTAAGGGAGGAGAGCTCCATTGGATCCATCTGTTCGGCGAGTTCCGAATTGACGTGGAGGCTGTTTTTGATGACCCGAGAGGTCATCGTCGGCGCGACAGCCGATCGGGCGGTCATGACGAAGCCGCCTAGTCGGAGAGTTTGGCCTACCGCCAGTGCTCCCCCAGAGGTGATGTTGTCCTTGACAACGAGATGAGCCATCGAGCCTTGCAGCGACGACACAGAGGAACTCTCAATGAAAGCACCAATGTCGGTGTCAAAACCGGCGGATCTCGGGTAGGGGGTCCCGATCTTTGCGTCTAAGGCTAATGGTAATAGGAGGCAAGGGACACGATGTTTTACCCAGGTTCGGGCCCTCTCGATGGAGGTAAAACCCTACTTCCTGCTTGATTGATCTTGATGATATGAGTATTACAAGAGCCGGTCTACCACGAGATCATTGAGGCTAAACCCTAGAAGCTAGCCTATGATGATTACGATTGACCTTCTACGGACCAAACCCTCCAGTTTATATAGACACCGGAGGGGGCTAGGATTTACACAGAGTCGGTTACAAAGAAGGAGATCTAACATCCGGATTGCCAAGCTTGTCTTCCACGCAAAGGAGAGTCCCATACGGACACGGGATGAAGTTTTGAGTCTTGTATCTTCACAGTTCAACAGTTCGGCCAAAGTATATAGTCCGGCTGTCCGGATACCCCCTAATCCAGGACTCCCTTAGAGGGAGTATAAAATTGCTTAACTTAGGCTTTTCAAGTTTTTTATGAAGCCGAGTTTAATGTGAATGTTCCACATGAACGCTGGACTAGCGTGTGAACGTTTGGAATTTACATTGTGGCCTCAGTTAACTTCATGAACCACTGTAACAAGATACATAGTAGCTTATATGTCAGACAGCAGATTGTTGATTGTTAGCTGGTCGATAGCCTAGTGTTGAAGCAAGCTGAGCCAATGTGCCGTGTTTTGCACAACTGCTTACAAGTGGGGTAGCACCAACAGTGTTTACAAGTACTTATGTATACGTCGGCGCACAGTTCTCGAACGAGTACTCTATTTCATCAAACACACACTACTCGTATGATAAACCGTGAAAACTTATGTCTTACCATGCCATATTCATGAAAAAACTAGTGAGGACGCATCTGTTTCGGCAACAATTATGATGGTTCTCACATGATTCACGGGCACACAAAAGTAGCAGCAGTTCACATAGATGGATTCAAACAGAGTACTAGCCCCAAAGGGCTCGATAATAGGCAAGGTTCGGATAATTAGACACAATCCAAACTACTATTAAACACTAGCTGGGGAAACTATTTCATGCCTCGATCTAATTTGGGCTGGACACAAGACGGACCTTGCCATGAACATCATCGAGGAAGTCCGGCAGAAGCTCAATCCTGTGAACCTTCATGAAGATAACCTTGTGGCCTTGCCACTCATAAACTTGTTTGTGGAGGCATGCCACGTCATCTTCCTGTGTAAGCTTGACAAGAACAGTATGCCTCACAAACAAAGGAGTAGCTTTGAACTTCTTGTGCTTCAGTACACCCTGGACAACACGCTTGACAACAGTAAGGCTAGAATACAACTCGACATCGGTATAAGTACAAATGGCTTCCAGGATCCAACAACCTAAGAACTTTGTTTTCCCAGTGCATATATTCAGGTCATCCGCCTCATAGCAAGTGACATGTACAACCACACAATCCTTGCCTGCATCAAGGCTCTAACTGAAACAGGAACAAATTCTGAATTACTTTCCATTATAAGAAACACAAGTTATTTAAACCACTATGTATAGCATGGCATTGAAGCTAATAAAATTTTGCATTATTCATCACCACATACTTAGATGAAAAACCACAATCGAGATCGGCAAAGAAGAAAATCACCTTGGGCAGCTCAGCGGGGGGCGGGGGGGGCACATCCTCGGAGGAGGAAAACTGCTCCTGAAGTGCCACGGAGGTTGTAACCTCAAATGGGGTGTTGACCATCTCAGTAGTGGTCGTGAGCGTATTTGGGGTCGGCTCGGTGGTTGCCTCCATCTTCTTGGAGCTCTCTGTCTCATGGGGATCAGCCTCCCGCGTCTGCTCCAATATGGCCAGATCTTTGCCTAGTTCTCCTTGGTCCATCATGAAACTAACGAATACTAGGAGACCACTAAAAGGAAAACATAATCGCAATGACAATGAAACAAAAAAGAGAGTGAGGATCGGTTACTGCTTTGCAAAAGCTCTTTTTTTCTCTGAAAGAAAATATACCAACATCATGGATCCGCTTACCTTCCCTTCGTTGGGAGAGAAGAACAGTGGCAGATGTGAGTGTTCGATTTCTTGAAGACGGTGAAGGAGAAGGGGATTCAGCGAAGAGTGCAATCATGGTTGCTTCGTCCGTCAAACTTAGACTACGGGGAGGTGGGTTTTGTGATACGACAGCTTGTTACTACCGCGCTACGACTAGGATAACTCTCCGTATGCATACTGCCTTCTAATTTGGTGGATGGCATTTGGGCCCGCGCGTTGCATGGCCCGCATGTCGGTGAACAAAAGTATAACGACATTCAGTAGAGGGAGACGTTTCGATGACCTAGGAGGAGCCAGAAGCGGTAGTGTATCCACTATACTAGTAGTAATTGTTTTTCTGGGTAGCTGTATAGTGTCTCCACTGGACTATTAGTAATTGTTTCTCTGGGCCCAAGACAAAACAACCCATCCACCCTAGTAAATAATAAAATCAATTCAAAAGCACATATATTTACTTAATGAGAGGCGCTACCCACACCCAGCACACACACCCCAAAAAAAACTTGGTGCTCTTCTTCCTCCTCACTCCCACCCACCTCACGTCAGCTCGCTCCACTCGTATCCCCAAATTCCTCACCTCACTCCTACAGAAAACCCCAGCTCCCCTTCTTCCTCACTACTACAAAAAAAACAGCTCCTCTTCTTCTTCACTCGCAGTACAACTAGGCTCGTCATTCGTTACTATGCTCAAATCCGTGAGCGTGACGCGACGCCCTCGAGGAAAATGGAGTCGGCTGACCCCAGCGCCAAGAAGATGAGGCTCCCTCCAGCGGAGACGCCTGTTGTAGATCCCGCACCTGGCAGCGCAGGGAGAAGCGGCAACCCTGCCCCCACCGGATCCCAGGAACCCATAGAATTGTTGGGGAACGTTGCAGAAAACAAAAATTTTCCTACTCGTTTCACCAAGATCATCTAGGAGTTCATCTAGCAACGAGTGATCAGATGCATCTACATACCTTTGTAGATCACGCACGGAAGCGTTCAAAAGAACGGTGATGATGTAGTCGTACTCGACGTGATCCAAATCACCGATGACCAGCGCCGAACGGACGGCACCTCCGCGTTCAACACACGTACGGAACAGCCACGTCTACTCTTCTAGATCCAGCAAGGGAGGGAGGAGAGGTTGAGGGAGATGGCACCAGCAGCAGCACGACGGCGTGGTGTTGATGGAGCTGCAGTACTCCGGCAGAGCTTCGCTAAGCACTATGGAGGTGGAGGAGGTGTTGAGGAGGGAGAAGGAGGCAACCAAAGGCCAGGGCGTTCAGGTATGAAGTCCCTCCTCTCCCCCACTATATATAGGGGTGCCAAGGGGGGTGGCCGGCCCTAGGAGATCCAATCTCCTAGGGGGTGCGGCGGCCAAGGGGGGTTTCCCTCCCCCCCAAGGCACCTAGGAGGTGCCTTACCCTCCTAGGACTCTTGCCCCCTTGAACCCTAGGCGCATGGGCCTATGTGGGGCTGGTGCCCTTGGCCCATTAGGCCAAGGCGCACCCCCTTACAGCCCATGTGGCCCCCCGGGGCAGGTGGACCCACCCGGTGGACCCCCGGGACCCTTCCGGTGGTCCCGGTACAATACCGATAACCCCGAAACTTGTCCCGATGCCCGAAACAGGACTTCCCATATATAAATCTTTACCTCCGGACCATTCCGGAACTCCTCGTGACGTCCGGGATCTCATCCGGGACTCCGAACAACATTCGGGTTACTGCATATACATATCCCTACAACCCTAGCGTAACCGAACCTTAAGTGTGTAGACCCTACGGGTTCGGGAGACAAGCAGACATGACCGAGACGACTCTCCGGTCAATAACCAACAGCGGGATCTGGATACCCATGTTGGCTCCCACATGCTCCACGATGATCTCATCGGATGAACCACGATGTCGAGGATTCAATCAACCCCGTACGCTATTCCCTTTGTCTATCGATATGTTACTTGCCCGAGATTCGATCGTCGGTATCCCAATACCTCGTTCAATCTCGTTACCGGCAAGTCACTTTACTCGTACCGTAATGCATGATCCCGTGACCAGACACTTGGTCACTCTGAGCTCATTATGATGATGCATTACCGAGTGGGCCCAGTGATACCTCTCCGTCATACGGAGTGACAAATCCCAGTCTTGATCCATGTCACCCAACAGACACTTTCGGAGATACCCGTAGTCTACCTTTATAGTCACCCAGTTACGTTGTGACGTTTGGCATACCCAAAGCACTCCTACAGTATCCGGGAGTTACACGATCTCATGGTCTAAGGAAAAGATACTTGACATTAGAAAACTCTAGCAAACGAACTATACGATCTTGTGCTATGTTTAGGATTGGGTCTTGTCCATCACATCATTCTCCTAATGATGTGATCTCGTTATCAATGACATCCAGTGTCCATAGTCAGGAAATCATGACTATCTGTTGATCAACGAGCTAGTCAACTAGAGGCTCACTAGGGACATGTTGATGTCTGTTATTCACACATGTATTACGATTTCCAGATAACACAATTATAGCATGAATAAAGACAATTATCATGAACAAGGAAATATAATAATAATGCTTTTATTATTGCCTCTAGGGCATATTTCCAACAGTCTCCCACTTGCACTAGAGTCAATAATCTAGTTACATTGTGATGAATCGAACACCCATGGAATTCTGGTGTTGATCATGTTTTGCTCTAGGGAGAGGTTTAGTCAACGGATCTGCTACATTCAGGTCCGTATGTACTTTACAAATCTCTATGTCTCCATCTTGAACATTTTCACGAATGGAGTTGAAGCGACGCTTGATGTGCCTTGTCTTCTTGTGAAACCTGGGCTCCTTGGCAAGTGCAATAGCTCCAGTGTTGTCACAGAAGAGCTTGATCGGCCCCGACGCATTGGGTATGACTCCTAGGTCGGTGATGAACTCCTTCACCCATATTGCTTCATGTGCTGCCTCCGAGGCTGCCATGTACTCCGCTTCACATGTAGATCCCGCCACGACGCTTTGCTTGCAACTGCACCAGCTTACTGCCCCACCATTCAAAATATACACGTATCCGGTTTGTGACTTAGAGTCATCCAGATCTGTGTCGAAGCTAGCGTCGACGTAACCCTTTACGACGAGCTCTTCGTCACCTCCATAAACGAGAAACATTTCCTTAGTCCTTTTCAGGTACTTCAGGATATTCTTGACCGCTGTCCAGTGTTCCTTGCCGGGATTACTTTGGTACCTTCCTACCAAACTGACGGCAAGGTTAACATCAGGTCTGGTACACAGCATGGCATACATAATAGAACCTATGGCTGAGGCATAGGGGATGACGCTCATCTCTTCTATATCTTCTGCCGTGGTCGGACATTGAGCTGAGCTCAATTTCATACCTTGTAACACAGGCAAGAACCCCTTCTTGGATTGATCCATATTGAACTTCTTCAATATCTTATCAAGGTATGTGCTTTGTGAAAGACCTATGAGGCGTCTTGATCTATCTCTATAGATTTTGATGCCTAATATATAAGCAGCTTCTCCAAGGTCCTTCATTGAAAAACTTTTATTCAAGTAGGCCTTGATGCTGTCCAAGAGTTCTATATCATTTCCCATCAAAAGTATGTCATCTACATATAATATGAGAAATGCTACAGAGCTCCCACTCACTTTCTTGTAAACGCAGGCTTCTCCATAAGTCTGTGTAAACCCAAACGCTTTGATCATCTCATCAAAGCGAATGTTCCAACTCCGAGATGCTTGCACCAGCCCATAAATCGAGCGTTGGAGCTTGCACACTTTGTCAGCATTCTTAGGATCGACAAAACCTTCCGGCTGCATCATATACAATTCTTCCTTAAGGAAACCATTAAGGAATGCCGTTTTGACGTCCATTTGCCATATTTCGTAATCATAGAATGCGGCAATTGCTAACATGATTCGGACGGACTTCAGCTTCGCTACCGGTGAGAAAGTCTCATCGTAGTCAACCCCTTGAACTTGTCGATAACCCTTAGCGACAAGCCGAGCTTTATAGATGGTCACATTACCATCCGCGTCTGTCTTCTTCTTAAAGATCCATTTATTTTCTATGGCTCGCCGTTCAACGGGCAAGTCAGTCAAAGTCCATACTTCGTTCTCATACATGGATCCTATCTCGGATTTCATGGCTTCTAGCCATTTGTCGGAATCTGGTCCCGCCATCGCTTCTTCATAGTTCGAAGGTTCACCGTTGTCTAACAACATGATTTCCAAGACAGGGTTGCCGTACCACTCTGGTGCGGAACGTGTCCTTGTGGACCTTCGAATTTCAGTAGGAGCTTGATCAGAAGTATCTTGATCATTATCATTAACTTCCTCTCTAGTCGGTGCTGGCACCTCAGGAACATTTTCTTGAGTTGCGCCATTTTCCGGTTCAAGAGGCAATACTTCATCAAGCTCTACTTTCCTCCCACTTACTTCTTTCGAGAGAAACTCTTTCTCCAGAAAGGACCCATTCTTGGCAACAAAGATCTTGCCTTCGGATCTGAGGTAGAAGGTGTACCCAATAGTTTCTTTTGGGTACCCTATGAAGACGCATTTTTCCGATTTGGGTTCGAGCTTTTCAGGTTGAAGTTTCTTGACATAAGCATCGCATCCCCAAACTTTTAGAAACGACAGCTTAGGTTTCTTCCCAAACCATAATTCATACGGTGTCGTCTCAACGGATTTCGACGGAGCCCTATTTAAAGTGAATGCGGCAGTCTCTAAAGCATAGCCCCAAAAAGAAAGCGGTAAATCGGTAAGAGACATCATAGATCGCACCATATCTAACAGAGTGCGATTACGACGTTCGGACACACCATTACGCTGAGGTGTTCCAGGCGGCGTGAGTTGTGAAACTATTCCACATTTTCTTAAGTGTGCCCCAAACTCGTGACTCAAGTATTCTCCTCCACGATCTGATCGTAGAAACTTGATTTTCCTGTCACGTTGATTTTCAACCTCACTCTGAAATTCCTTGAACTTTTCAAAGGTTTCAGACTTGTGTTTCATTAAGTAGATATACCCATACCTACTTAAATCATCAGTGAGGGTGAGAACATAACGATAGCCACCGCGAGCCTCAACACTCATTGGACCGCACACATCGGTATGTATGATTTCCAATAAGTCGGTTGCTCGCTCCATTGTTCCTGAGAACGGAGTCTTGGTCATTTTACCCATAAGGCATGGTTCGCACGTGTCAAATGATTCATAATCAAGAGACTCTAAAAGTCCATCAGCATGGAGCTTCTTCATGCGTTTGACACCTATGTGACCAAGGCGGCAGTGCCACAAGTATGTGGGACTATCATTATCAACTTTACTTCTTTTGGTACTCACATTATGAACATGTGTAGCATCACGTTCGAGATTCATAAAGAATAAACCATTCACCATAGGAGCATGACCATAAAACATATCTCTCATAAAAATGGAACAACCATTATTCTCAGATTTAAAAGAGTAGCCATCTCGAATTAAACGAGATCCCGATACAATGTTCATGCTCAAAGCTGGCACTAAATAACAATTATTAAGGTTTAAAACTAATCCCGAAGGGAGATGCAGAGGTAGCGTGCCGACGGCGATCACATTGACCTTGGAACCATTCCCGACGCGCATCGTCACCTCGTCCTTTGCCAGTTTCCGCTTATTCCGCAGCCCCTGCTTTGAGTTACAAATGTGAGCAACTGCACCGGTATCAAATACCCAGGAGCCACTACGGGCACTAGTAAGGTACACATCAATTACATGTATATCACATATACCTTTGGTTTTGCCGGCCTTCTTATCCGCTAAGTACTTAGGGCAGTTCCGCTTCCAGTGACCGCTTCCCTTGCAATAAAAGCACTCAGTCTCGGGCTTGGGTCCATTCTTTGGCTTCTTCCCGGCAGCTTGCTTGCCGGGCGCGGCAACCTCCTTGCCGTCCTTCTTGAAGCTCTTTTTACCCTTGCCTTTCTTGAACTTAGTGGTTTTATTGATCATCAACACTTGATGTTCCTTCCTGACTTCTACCTCCGCTGATTTCAGCATAGCAAATACTTCAGGAATGGTCTTTTCCATCCCCTGCATATTGAAGTTCATCACAAAGCTCTTGTAGCTTGGTGGAAGCGACTGGAGGATTCTGTCAATGACCGCATCATCCGGGAGATTAACTCCTAGCTGAGTCAAGCGGTTATGCAACCCAGACATAGTGAGTATGTGCTCACTGACAGAACTGTTTTCCTCCATCTTACAGCTGAAGAATTTGTCGGAGACTTCATATCTCTCGACCCGGGCATGAGCTTGGAAAACCATTTTCAGCTCTTCGAACATCTCATATGCTCCATGTCTCTCAAAACGCTTTTGGAGCCCCGGCTCTAGGCTGTAAAGCATGCCGCACTGAACGAGGGAGTAGTCATCGAAACGTGCCTGCCAAGCGTTCATAACATCTTGTTCTGCAGGGAGAACGGGTGCGTCACCAAGCGGTGCTTGTAGGACATAATCTTTCTTGGCAGCTATGAGGATGATCCTCAGGTTCCGGACCCAGTCCGTATAGTTGCTGCCATCGTCTTTCAGCTTAGTTTTCTCTAGGAACGCGTTGAAGTTGAGGACTACGTTGGCCATTTGATCTACAAGACATATTGCAAAGATTTTAGACTAAGTTCATGATAATTAAGTTCAACTAATCAAATTATTAGTGAACTCCCACTTAGATTAGACATCCCTCTAGTCATCTAAGTATTACATGATCCGAGTTAAACTAGACCGTGTCCGATCATCACGTGAGACGGACTAGTCAACATCGGTGAACATCTTCATGTTGATCGTATCTTCTATACGACTCATGCTCGACCTTTCGGTCTTCTGTGTTCCGAGGCCATGTCTGTACATGCTAGGCTCGTCAAGTCAACCTAAGTGTTTGCATGTGTAAATCTGTCTTACACCCGTTGTATGTGAACGTCTGAATAAAACACCCGATCATCACGTGGTGTTTTGAAACAGCGAACTGTCGCAACGGTGCACAGTTAGGGGGAACACTTCTTGAATTTATTGTGAGGGATCATCTTATTTACTACCGTCGTTCTAAGTAAACAAGATGCAAAACATGATAAACATCACATGCAATCAAATAATAAACGTGACATGATATGGCCAATATCACATAGCTCCTTTGATCTCCATCTTGGGGCTCCATGATCATCTTGTCACCGGCTTGACACCATGATCTCCATCATCATGATCTCCATCATCGTGTCTCCATGAAGTTGCTCGCCAACTATTACTTCTACTACTATGGCTAACGCGTTTAGCAATAAAGTAAAGTAATTTACATGGCGTTTCTCGATGACACGCAGGTCATATAAAAGAATAAAGACAACTCCTATGGCTCCTGCCGGTTGTCATACTCATCGACATGCAAGTCGTGAATCCTATTACAATAGCATGAACATCTCATACATCACATATAGATCATTCATCATTCATCACAACTTTGGCCATATCATATCACAAACCACTTGCTGCAAAAACAAGTTAGACGTCCTCTAATTGTTGTTGCAAGTTTTACGTGGCTGAATTAGGGTTCTAGCAAGAACGTTTTCTTACCTACGTTAAAGCCACAACGTGATTTGTCAACTTCTATTTACCCTTCATAAGGACCCTGTTCATCGATTCCGCTCCAACTAAAGTAGGAGAGACAGACACCCGCCAGCCACCTTATGCAACTAGTGCATGTTAGTCGGTGGAACCGGTCTCACGTAAGCGTACGTGTAAGGTTGGTCCGGGCCGCTTCATCCCACAATACCGCTGAAGCAAGAAAGGACTAGTAACGGCAAGAAAGTTGACAAATCTACGCCCACAACAAATTGTGTTCTACTCGCGCAAGAAGAACTACGCATAGACCTAGCTCATGATGCCACTGTTGGGGAACGTTGCAGAAAACAAAAATTTTCCTACTCGTTTCACCAAGATCATCTAGGAGTTCATCTAGCAACGAGTGATCAGATGCATCTACATACCTTTGTAGATCGCGCACGGAAGCGTTCAAAAGAACGGTGATGATGTAGTCGTACTCGACGTGATCCAAATCACCGATGACCAGCGCCGAACGGACGGCACCTCCGCGTTCAACACACGTACGGAACAGCCACGTCTCCTCTTCTTGATCCAGCAAGGGAGGGAGGAGAGGTTGAGGGAGATGGCACCAGCAGCAGCACGACGGCGTGGTGTTGATGGAGCTGCAGTACTCCGGCAGAGCTTCGCTAAGCACTATGGAGGTGGAGGAGGTGTTGGGGAGGGAGAAGGAGGCAACCAAAGGCCAGGGCGTTCAGGTATGAAGTCCCTCCTCTCCCCCACTATATATAGGGGTGCCAAGGGGGGGTGGCCGGCCCTAGGAGATCCAATCTCCTAGGGGGTGCGGCGGCCAAGGGGGGTTTCCCTCCCCCCCAAGGCACCTAGGAGGTGCCTTACCCTCCTAGGACTCTTGCCCCCTTAAACCCTAGGCGCATGGGCCTATGTGGGGCTGGTGCCCTTGGCCCATTAGGCCAAGGCGCACCCCCTTACAGCCCATGTGGCCCCCCGGGGCAGGTGGACCCACCCGGTGGACCCCCGGGACCCTTCCGGTGGTCCCGGTACAATACCGATAACCCCGAAACTTGTCCCGATGCCCGAAACAGGACTTCCCATATATAAATCTTTACCTCCGGACCATTCCGGAACTCCTCGTGACGTCCGGGATCTCATCCGGGACTCCGAACAACATTCGGGTTACTGCATATACATATCCCTACAACCCTAGCGTAACCGAACCTTAAGTGTGTAGACCCTACGGGTTCGGGAGACAAGCAGACATGACCGAGACGACTCTCCGGTCAATAACCAACAGCGGGATCTGGATACCCATGTTGGCTCCCACATGCTCCACGATGATCTCATCGGATGAACCACGATGTCGAGGATTCAATCAACCCCGTACGCTATTCCCTTTGTCTATCGATATGTTACTTGCCCGAGATTCGATCGTCGGTATCCCAATACCTCGTTCAATCTCGTTACCGGCAAGTCACTTTACTCGTACCGTAATGCATGATCCCGTGACCAGACACTTGGTCACTCTGAGCTCATTATGATGATGCATTACCGAGTGGGCCCAGTGATACCTCTCCGTCATACGGAGTGACAAATCCCAGTCTTGATCCATGTCACCCAACAGACACTTTCGGAGATACCCGTAGTCTACCTTTATAGTCACCCAGTTACGTTGTGACGTTTGGCATACCCAAAGCACTCCTACAGTATCCGGGAGTCACACGATCTCATGGTCTAAGGAAAAGATACTTGACATTAGAAAACTCTAGCAAACGAACTATACGATCTTGTGCTATGTTTAGGATTGGGTCTTGTCCATCACATCATTCTCCTAATGATGTGATCTCGTTATCAATGACATCCAGTGTCCATAGTCAGGAAATCATGACTATCTGTTGATCAACGAGCTAGTCAACTAGAGGCTCACTAGGGACATGTTGATGTCTGTTATTCACACATGTATTACGATTTCCAGATAACACAATTATAGCATGAATAAAGACAATTATCATGAACAAGGAAATATAATAATAATGCTTTTATTATTGCCTCTAGGGCATATTTCCAACAAGAATCACGGGTGGACCGCATCAGCAATCTCCGGATGTCGTCCTTGGAGAGATCATCTCGCTTCTCCCACCAAGGATTGTCTCCGCACCCAAGTCCTCTCAATTCGGTGGTGCCCTCTATTGTGCGACGTGCCCCTTAATCTCGACTGTCATTAGCCATCTCTCTTCAATGATTTAGAAATCCCCAGATCCATCATCCTCCCACCAGGGCTCCATTCAAAGCCTCTACATACCGTCATGCTACCTGAGCAAGCATACCATGCCCTGCACGGTGGACGCCTGGCTGAAATCCCCTGAATTCACAGAACTACAGTTGCTTGAGTTCTACTATTCCCCTGGAAATTACCTACCAGATACCGAACGCCATGTACTTGTGCCCTCAGCACTAATGTCCATCTCACGGTTTTCCTCCTCTCTCCACACCGCCACCTTTGCGTTGTGCTACCTACCAGACAATCTGGTACTAAACCTTCAACTACCATTTCTCAAGAAACTTTCACTTGTGCGGGTTCGTATATCGGAGGCCTCATTGCATAGCATTACCACTCCAGTTGCCCTGCCCTTGAGTGCTTGGTGCTTGTTTTCATAGTTAGAATCGGTTGTCTCCAAATAAAGTCGCCTAACCTTGTAAGAATTGGAATTTCTTTTGACGAAAGGCAGCTCATCATCCAAGATGCCCCTTCACTTCAAAGGTTGATCCTTGATTCTAGGTATTCACTGTCGCAAATAACCGTCCTCTCTGCGCCTAAACTGGAGACCTTGGGTGTAATACATGATATCTGTGCTCATTTCAATATGGTGTTTGGCTCCACAGTTCTTCAGGTACTTTATATTATCATCTACACTTGTAATCATAAGCTGCATTTTAAATTTCTGCGCATAAGTTATATATCATTTTGGAGAACACATTTTGTACTAATATTATGTTCTATGCTCAATGAAGAGTTTCTCCATGGATGCCCTATCAATGGTGCTGGATTCTGTCAAGATCTTATATATCCAAATGAATAGTTTTGATCTGAACAAGATTATTGGCTTGCTGCAATGCTTTCCGTGTCCGGAGAAGTTGTATATAAAGGTGATAATTTCACGCACATTGGAAGTCCGCATATAGTGTACTAGAATTAACGGTTCAGTTGTTGCTCTTTCGACACTCTTCTTTTAGACCTTAACTGTTTTCAATCTTCATGTCTATTTAGGCAACAGGACGGGGTAAGAAAGTTATAACCAATCGGTGGATTCGTAAGCACCGAGATTTTCTCACTTCTCATGACATTCGATTGAAGGCAATAACGCTAGAACGATATGTAGCCAACCTTGCAAACACTAGATTTGTCACATTCTTCCTGCTGAATGCGAGGTTACTATTGTCCATCAGGCTTAAGTTTATCAGCAGCATGGTTTTGACGGATGGGTATGTCGAAGTGCAAAAAAAGG
Source organism: Triticum aestivum (assembly GCF_018294505.1). Lineage (NCBI taxonomy): Eukaryota > Viridiplantae > Streptophyta > Magnoliopsida > Poales > Poaceae > Triticum > Triticum aestivum. The sequence goes on from NC_057813.1 coordinate 558,219,752, forward strand.
AGTTTCAGGTGGGGAAAAGTGCTTCTGAACGTGTTAGGCTTCTATTTACAACATATTGTGGTCATAATCCAGTAAGTTTTACGACCCAAGATATTCATTCTATGGACCTGACCAATCCATTTGACTGTGACTGCCAAAAACAATGGTGGAGTTAGATGTTGTTGCCCTTTTCAACCTAGGTTTTGTCTAAACCTGATGAACAATTAACCCTCGTGCTTTTGTATAGTTTGTAAGCTGGAGTTAGATGTTCTTGCCCTTTTCAACTCGGTTGTGAATGTCATATTTTCTTTGAAACAAGGCAAATGGCTTGCCATTCGTTTAATTTAGGGTGAAATATTGTAACAAATCCCAACCAAGGGAAATAACATCACTCTCATCGGCTGCTTGAGCTCATTGTGCATTACAGAAGCCAAGTGATTAGCCCCCACCAGCACCCACAAACTTATTTCAAACTAGCACATCAAATGGGCTGTAAATTTTCATAGGAAAGGCTGCATGACCGTGACAGATTTGGATTGTGACATTTGGGACCCACGAGGAAATAGCCTATCCAAGGTGGTGTCGACTTACTAGCCAATCAACAAACGATTCTGCCTACCAGCCGTTGGATTGACATCCAACATCTCTCGTGTATCTTCTATCTCTTGTCTTCTTCCTCCAGCCGCCCAAACCAAACCACCCTATCGGCTCCGCCTGCTCCCGCCTCCCATGGTTGGTTGCGCCTCTGCCGCCCTACCGTACCCTCCAACATTGGCCAGTCCCTCCCTCTATTCCCCCACACATCATGTTATTCTCCGGTGACGTCATCCCCAACACGCACCCGCACCGGAACCAGTCAACCCTCATACTCCCCTCCGCCTGTGACTGGACCGGTGCATCTTCCATGGCTCCTGTACGTTCCGTCCGAGGCCTCGTCGTCGTCCTCCGCCTTGGTCCGCTCGCCGTTCGTGGTGTGCCGCCCTCTTGCATTGTCAACGTCATCAACAACCGAGAGGAACAAGGAGATGACTATACATGGAGAGGATGACAGTAAGGACCCACCAGCTGTTGGAAATATGCCCTAGAGGCAATAATAAAATGATTATTATTATATTTCCTTGTTCATGATAATTGTCTTTTATTCATGCTATAATTGTATTATCCGGAAATCGTAATACACGTGTGAATACTTAGACCACAACATGTCCCTAGTGAGCCTCTAGTTGACTAGCTCGTTAATCAACAGATAGTCATGGTTTCCTGACTATGGACATTGGATGTCATTGATAACGGGATCACATCATTAGGAGAATGATGTCATGGACAAGACCCAATCCTAATCATAGCACAAAGATCGTGTAGTTCGTTTGCTAGAGCTTTTCCAATGTCAAGTATCTTTTCCTTAGACCTTGATATCGTGTAACTCCTGGATACCGTAGGAGTGCTTTGGGTGTACCAAACTTCACAACATAACTGGGTGACTATAAAGGTGCACTACAGGTATCTCCGAAAGTGTCTGTTGGGTTGACACGGATCGAGACTGGGATTTGTCACTCTATATGACAGAGAGGTATCATTGGGCCCACTCGGTAGTGCATCATCATAATGAGCTCAAAGTGACCAAGTGTCTGGTCACGGGATCATGCATTACGGTACGAGTAAACTGACTTGCCGGTAACGAGATTGAACGAGGTATTGGGATACCGACGATCGAATCTCGGGCAAGTAACATACCGATTGACAAAGGGAATTGTATACGGGGTTGCTTAAATCCTCGACATCGTGGTTCATCTGATGAGATCATCGAGGAGCATGTGGGAGCCAACATGGGTATCCAGATCCCGCTGTTGGCTATTGACTGGAGAGCCGTCTCGGTCATGTCTACATGTCTCCCGAACCCGTAGGGTCTACACACTTAAGGTTCGGTGACGCTAGGGTTGTATGAATATGAGTATGCAGCAAATCGAAAGTTGTTCGGAGTCCCGGATGAGATCCCGGACGTCACGAGGAGTTCCGGAATAGTCCGGAGGTAAAGAATTATATATAGGAAGTGCAGTTTCGGCCATCGGGAGAGTTTCGGGGGTCACCGGTATTGTACCGGGACCACCGGAAGGGTCCCGGGGGTCCATCGGGTGGGGCCACCTATCTCGGAGGGCCCCGTGGGCTGAAGTGGGGAGGGGACCAGCCCCTGGTGGGCTGGTGCGCCCCCCCCCTTGGGCCCCTCCTGCGCCTAGGGTTGGAAACCCTAGGGTGGGGGGCGCCTCCACTTGCCTTGGGGGGCACTCCACCCCCCTGGCCGCCGCCCCCCTTGGGAGATCTCGTCTCCAGGGCCGGCGCCCCCCCTGGGGGCCTATATAAAGGAGGGGGGAGGGAGGGCAGCCGCACCCTGAAATCTTGGCGCCTCCCTCTCCCCTGCTACACCTCTCCCTCTCACAGAAGCTCGGCGAAGCTCTGCCGGAACCCTCCTGCATCCACCACCACGCCGTCGTGCTGCTGGATCTTCATCAACCTCTCCTTGCCCCTTGCTGGATCAAGAAGGAGGAGACGTCATCCGCTCCGTACATGTGTTGAACGCGGAGGTGTTGTCCGTTCGGGACTTGGTAATCGGTGATTTAGATCACGACGAGTACGACTACCTCAACCCCGTTCTCTTGAACGCTTCCGCTCGCAATCTACAAAGGTATGTAGATGCACTACTATCACTCGTTGCTATATGAACTCATAGATGGATCTTGATGAAACCGTAGGAAATTTTTTAATTTTTGCAACGTTCCCCAATAGTGGCATCATGAGCTAGGTCTATGCGTAGTTCTCTATTGCACGAGTAGAACACAAATCTGTTGTGGGCGTAGATCTTGTCAAGTTGCTTTCCACTACTAGTCTTATTTTGCTTCAGCGGTATTGTGGGATGAAGCGGCCCGGACCGACCTTACATGTACGCTTACGTGAGACAGGTTCCACCGACTGACATGCACTAGTTGCATAAGGTGGCTAGCGGGTGTCTGTCTCTCCCACTTTACTTGGAGAGGATTTGATGAAAAGGGTCCTTATGAAGGGTAAATAGAAGTTGACAAAATCACGTTGTGGTTATTCGTAGGTAAGAAAACGTTCTTGCTAGAACCCAATTGCAGCCACGTAAAAGATGCAACAACAATTAGAGGACGTCTAACTTGTTTTTGCAGCAATTGCTATGTGATGTGATATGGCCAAAAGTTGTGATGAATGATGAATGATATACTGTGATGTATGAGATCATGTTCTTGTAATAGGAATCACGACTTGCATGTCGATGAGTATGACAACCGGCAGGAGCCATAGGAGTTGTCTTAATTATTGTATGACCTGCGTGTCAATGATTTAACGCCATGTAATTACTTTACTTTATATCTAAACCGTTAGCCATAGTAGTAGAAGTAATAGTTGGCGAGCAACTTCATGGAGACACGATGATGGAGATCATGATGATGGAGATCATGGTGTCATGCCGGTGACGAAGATGATCATGGAGCCCCGAAGATGAAGATCAAAGGAGCTATATGATATTGGCCATATCATGTCACTACTATATAATTCCATGTGATGTTTATTATGTTTATGCATCTTGTTTACTTAGAACGACGGTAGTAAATAAGATGATCCCTTATAAACAATTTCAAGAAAGTGTTCTCCCCTAACTATGCGCCGTTGCTAAAGTTCGTCATTTTGAAGCACCACGTGATGATCGGGTGTGATAGATTCTTATGTTCACATACAACGGGTGTAAGATAGTTTTACACATGCAAAAACACTTAGGGTTAACTTGACGAGCCTAGCATGTACATACATGGCCTCGGAACACAGATACCTAAAGGTCGAACATGAGTCGTATGGAAGATACGATCAACATGGCACCGATGATGACTAGTCCGTCTCACGTGATGATCGGACACGGCCTAGTCGACTCGGATCGTGTAACACTTAGATGACTAGAGGGATGTCTAATCTGAGTGGGAGTTTATTAAATAATTTGATTAGATGAACTTAATTATCATGAACTTAGTCTAAAATCTTTGCAAAATATGTCTTGTAGATCAAATGGCCAATGCTCATGTCAACATGAACTTCAACGCGTTCCTAGAGAAAACCAAGCTGAAAGATGATGGCAGCAACTATTCGGACTGGGTCCGAAACCTGAGGATCATCCTCATAGCTGCCAACAAAGCATATGTCCTAGAAGGACCGCTAGGTGAAGCACCCATCCCAGAGAACCAAGACGTTATGAATGCTTGGCAGTCACATGCTGATGATTACTCCCTCGTTCAGTGCGGCATGCTTTACATCTTAGAGCCGGGGCTCCAAAAGTGTTTTGAGCGACACGGAGCATATGAGATGTTCGAGGAGCTGAAAAAGGTTTTCCAAGCTCATGCCCGGGTCGAGAGATATGAAGTCTCCGACAAGTTCTATAGTTGTAAGATGGAGGAAAATAGTTCTGTCAGTGAGCACATACTCAAAATGTCTGGGTTGCACAACCGCCTATCCCAGCTGGACATTAACCTCCCGGACGAGGCGGTCATTGACAGAATCCTTCAGTCGCTCCCACCGAGCTACAAGAGCTTTGTGATGAACTACAATATGCAGGGGATGGTGAAAACTATTCCTGAAGTATTTTCAATGCTGAAGTCAGCAGAGGTACAAATCAAGAAAGAACATCAAGTGTTGATGGTCAATAAAACCACCAAGTTCAAGAAGGGCAAGGGTAAGAAGAACTTCAAGAAGGACGGCAAAGATGTTGCCGCGCCCGGTAAGCCAGTTGCCGGGAAGAAGTCAAAGAATGGACCCAAGCCTGAGACTGAGTGCTTTTATTGCAAAGGGAAGGGTCACTGGAAGCGGAACTGCCCCAAATACTTAGCGGACAAGAAGGCCGGCAACACTAAAGGTATATGTGATATACATGTAATTGATGTGTACCTTACCAGTACTCGTAGTAACTCCTGGGTATTTGATACCGGTGCCGTTGCTCATATATGTAACTCACAATAGGAGCCGCGGAATAAGCGGAGACTGGCGAAGGACGAGGTGACGATGCGCGTCGGGAATGGTTCCAAGGTCGATGTGATCGCCGTCGGCACGCTGCCTCTACATTTACCTACGGGATTAGTTTTAAACCTCAATAATTGTTATTTAGTGCCAAGTTTGAGCATGAACATTGTATCTGGATCTCGTTTAATACGAGATGGCTACTCATTTAAATCCGAGAATAATGGTTGTTCTATTTATATGAGAGATATGTTTTATGGTAATGCCCCGATGGTCAATGGTTTATTCTTAATGAATCTCGAACGTAATGTTACACATATTCATAGTGTGAATACCAAAAGATGTAAAGTTGATAACGATAATCCCACATACTTGTGGCACTACCGCCTTGGTCACATTGGTGTCAAGCACATGAAGAAGCTCCATGCTGATGGACTTTTAGAGTCTCTCGATTATGAATCATTTGACACATGCGAACCATGCCTCATGGGCAAAATGACCAAGACTCCGTTCTCCGGAACAATGGAGCAAGCAAACAACTTATTGGAAATCATACATACTGATGTGTGTGGTCCAATGAGCATTGAGGCTCGCGGAGGATATCGTTATGTTCTCACTCTCACTGATGACTTGAGTAGATATGGGTATGTCTACTTGATGAAACACAAGTCTGAGACCTTTGAAAAGTTCAAGGAATTTCAGAATGAGGTAGAGAATCAACGTGACCGAAAGATAAAATTCTTACGATCAGATCGTGGAGGAGAATATTTAAGTCATGAATTTGGTACACACTTAAGAAAATGTGGAATCATTTCACAACTCACGCCGCCTGGAACACCTCAGCGTAATGGTGTGTCCGAACATCGTAATCGCACTCTATTGGATATGGTGCGATCTATGATGTCTCTTACCGATTTACCGCTATCATTTTGGGGATACGCTCTAGAGACAGCTACATTCACTTTAAATAGGGCACCATCTAAATCCGTTGAGACGACACTGTATGAATTATGGTTTGGGAAGAAACCTAAGTTGTTGTTTCTAAAAGTTTGGGGATGCGATGCTTATGTCAAGAAACTTCAACCTGAAAAGCTCGAACCCAAGTCGGAAAAATGCGTCTTCATAGGATACCCTAAGGAAACCATTGGTTATACCTTCTACTTAAGATCCGAGGGCAAGATCTTTGTTGCCAAGAACGGATCCTTTCTGGAAAAAGAGTTTCTCTCAAAAGAAGTAAGTGGGAGGAAAGTAGAACTCGATGAAGTACTACCTCTTGAACCGGAAAGTAGTGCAGCCCAAGAAAATGTTCCTGTGGTGCCTACACCGACTGGAGAGGAAATTAATGATGATGATCAAGGTACTTCGGATCAAGTTGCTACTGAACTTCGTAGGTCCACAAGGACACGTTCCACACCAGAGTGGTATGGCAACCCTGTCCTGGAAATAATGTTGTTAGACAACGGTGAACCTTCGAACTATGAAGAAGCGATGGCGGGCCCTGATTCCAACAAATGGCTTGAAGCCATGCAATCTGAGATACAATCCATGTATGAAAACAAAGTATGGACTTTGACAGACTTGCCCGATGATCAGCGAGCGATAGAAAACAAATGGATCTTTAAGAAGAAGACGGACGCGGATGGAAATGTTACCATCTATAAAGCTCGACTTGTCGCTAAGGGTTATCGGCAAGTTCAAGGGGTTGACTACGATGAGACTTTCTCTCCCGTAGCGAAGCTAAAGTCCGTCTGAATCATGTTAGCAATTGCCGCATACTATGATTATGAGATATGGCAGATGGAGTTCAAAACGGCATTCCTTAACGGCTATCTTAAGGAAGAACTGTATATGATGCAGCCGGAGGGTTTTGTCGATCCTAAGAATGCTAACAAAGTATGCAAGCTCCAGCGATCCATTTATGGGCTGGTGCAAGCATCTCGGAGTTGGAACATTCGCTTTGATGAGGTGATCAAAGCGTTTGGGTTTATGCAGACTTATGGAGAAGCCTGCGTTTACAAGAAAGTGAGTGGGAGCTCTGTAGCATTTCTCATATTATATGTAGATGACATACTTTTGATGGGAAATGATATAGAACTTTTGGACAGCATTAAGGCCTACTTGAATAAGTGTTTTTCAATGAAGGACCTTGGAGAAGCTGCTTACATATTAGGCATCAAGATCTATAGGGATAGATCGAGACGCCTCATAGGTCTTTCACAAAGCACATACCTTGATAAGATATTGAAGAAGTTCAAAATGGATCAGTCCAAGAAAGGGTTCTTGCCTGTATTGCAAGGTGTGAGATTGAGCTCGGCTCAATGCCCGACCACGGCAAAAGATAAAGAAGAGATGAGTGTCATCCCCTATGCCTCAGCCATAGGATCTATTATGTATGCCATGCTGTGTACCAGACCTGATGTAAACCTTGCCGTAAGTTTGGTAGGAAGGTACCAAAGTAATCCCGGCAAGGAACACTGGACAGCGGTCAAGAATATCCTTAAGTACCTGAAAAGGACAAAGGACATGTTTCTCGTTTATGGAGGTGACGAAGAGCTCGTCGTAAAGGGTTACGTCGACGCTAGCTTCGACACAGATCTGGATGACTCTAAGTCACAAACCGGATACGTGTATATGTTGAATCGTGGAGCAGTAAGCTGGTGCAGTTGCAAGCAGAGCGTCGTGGCGGGATCTACATGTGAAGCGGAGTACATGGCAGCCTCGAGGCAGCGCATGAAGCAATTTGGATGAAGGAGTTCATCACCGACCTAGGAGTCATACCCAATGCGTCGGGGCCAATCACTCTCTTATGTGACAACACTGGAGCTATTGCCCTTGCCAAGGAGCCCAGGTTTCACAAGAAGACCAGGCACATCAAGCGTCGTTTCAACTCCATCCGTGAAAATGTTCAAGATGGAGACATAGATATTTGCAAAGTACATACGGATCTGAATGTCGTAGATCCGTTGACTAAACCTCTTCCCCGAGCAAAACATGATCAACACCAGAACTCTATGGGTGTTCGATTCATCACAATGTAACTAGACTATTGACTCTAGTGCAAGTGGGAGACTGTTGGAAATATGCCCTAGAGGCAATAATAAAATGATTGTTATTATATTTCCTTGTTCATGATAATTGTCTTTTATTCATGCTATAATTGTATTATCCAGAAATCGTAATACACGTGTGAATACTTAGACCACAACATTTCCCTAGTGAGCCTCTAGTTGACTAGCTCGTTAATCAACAGATAGTCATGGTTTCCTGACTATGGACATTGGATGTCATTGATAACGGGATCACATCGTTAGGAGAATGATGTGATGGACAAGACCCAATCCTAAGCATAGCACAAAGATCGTGTAGTTTGTTTGCTAGAGCTTTTCCAATGTTAAGTATCTTTTCCTTAGACCATGAGATCGTGTAACTCCCGGATACCGTAGGAGTGCTTTGGGTGTACCAAACGTCACAACATAACTGGGTGACTATAAAGGTGCACTACAGGTATCTCCGAAAGTGTCTGTTGGGTTGACACGGATTGAGACTGGGATTTGTCACTCTGTATGACGGAGAGGTATCACTGGGCCCACTCGGTAGTGCATCATCATAATGAGCTCAAAGTGACCAAGTGTCTGGTCATGGGATCATGCATTACGGTACGAGTAAAGTGACTTGCCGGTAACGAGATTGAACGAGGTATTGGGATACCGATGATCGAATCTCGGGCAAGTAACATACCGATTGACAAAGGGAAATGTATACGGGGTTGCTTAAATCCTCGACATCGTGGTTCATTCGATGAGATCATCGAGGAGCATGTGGGAGCCAACATGGGTATCCAGTTCCCGTTGTTGGTTATTGACCGGAGAGCCGTCTCGGTCATGTCTACATGTCTCCCGAACCCGTAGGGTCTACACACTTAAGGTTCGGTGACACTAGGGTTGTATGAATATGAGTATGCAGCAAACCGAAAGTTGTTAGGAGTCTCGGATGAGATCCCGGACGTCACGAGGAGTTCCGGAATAGTCCGGAGGTAAAGAATTATATATAGGAAGTGCAGTTTCGGCCATCGGGAGAGTTTCAGGGGTCAACGGTATTGTACCGAGACCACCGAAAGGGTCTCGGGGGTCCACCGGGTGGGGCCACCTATCCTGGAGGGCCCCGTGGGCTGAAGTGGGAAGGGGGCCAGCCCTTGGTGGGCTGGTGCGCCCCCCCTGCGCCTAGGGTTGGAAACCCTAGGGTGGGGGGGGGCGCCTCCACTTGCCTTGGGGGGCACTCCACCCCCCTGGCCGTTGCCCCCCTTGGGAGATCTCATCTCCAGGGCCGGCGCCCCCCCCCCCTGGGGGCCTATATAAAGGAGGGGGAGGGCAGCCGCACCCTGAAGTCTTGGCGCCTCCCTCTCCCCTGCTACACCTCTCCTTCTCGCAGAAGCTCGGCGAAGCTCTGCCGGAACCCTCCTGCATCCACCACCACGCCGTCGTGCTGCTGGATCTTCATCAACCTCTCCTTCCCCCTTGCTGGATCAAGAAGGAGGATACGTCATCCCCTCCGTACGTGTGTTGAATGCGGAGGTGATGTCCGTTCGGCACTTGGTCATCGGTGATTTGAATCACGACGAGTACGACTATCTCAACCCCGTTCTCTTGAACGCTTCTGCTCGCGATCTACAAAGGTATGTAGATGCACTACTATCACTCGTTGCTAGATGAACTTATAGATGGATCTTGGTGAAACCGTAGGAAAAAAATTTATTTTCTGCAACGTTCCCCAACACCAGCGTCATGGTAGTACGCAAGCAAGTGCCTCGTTATTACAAGCCCCAAAAAATGGTTCCTCCGAATGGTTGGACATCTGGGGCTCACGCCATTGTCAATGTAGTCAATAAATGAGAGAATTACACTACGAGCGGCTGACACCAGGGACCCAGCAGGTCGCATAGTTGTTAAATTTTTTTTTAGGAACAAGCAGTTGTTATTTATACTAGTTTTAGCGACGGATCAGGGTAACAACGGGGTTGTGCAGGGGCTGTGGCCTGTCTAGCCATGGTTTTATTTATGTTTACCACATCATGAGACCAGTTGTTGTTTTTCTTGCTGAAAATAGCTAGCCCAGTTCTTTTTTTAAGAAATACCCAAACGAGGCCTACTTGCTTTATCAGCCCTGCTAGGCTGCAAATCTTTCAAGACGAGAAGAGTTTCATTCGGTTTGCCCAGAAATGGGCTATACATTTTTAAAACACATCAAACCGGAAATTAGTTTCAATTTTTTTCATTACAAGATTTTAAATTCCATTGATTTTTATGCGTGGACAGTTATTTGGATTTTATGTTTATATAAATTATTTTTTCAAAATAGTTTGAATGTGACTCGATATTTCAGGATTAAAACAGTTGACCGCACCGAAATATGCAAAATTTCATATAATTTTTAACCATGGCCACAATATGGGGTGTAATGATAACAAAAAGAAGATGGGCTCCAAAGAAATCTTTAGAATTAGCAAATGGGTTGTAAATTATTAGAAATAATGGGAAATGGGTTGTATGCTGTTTTCCACAGATTTGAGGCTGACTTGTGCGCCTACTACAGGTTGACGTGTATGCTTTCCTAAAAAAGGTTGAAGCACACGCAACGCCGTGTCAACTTAGTCAACACACGAGAGTAGTGACTGTTGGATGTCCATCCAACGGTCGTCGTGCTTCTTCAATCTCTGCTCTTCCTGCTCCAGCCACTCAAACAAGCGCCGACGGGATTGCCTGCTCCCTCCTCCCGTGGCCGGCTATGCTGCCGCGCAGGCCTCATCTCCCCACTGTACTCCCATCGCTGGCCTAGCCATCCCTCTACTCACCCACACCTGCTGTTATTCTCCGGGGACGGCAGACAAACCAGTAAACCCTCATACTCCCCTCCGCGTGGGAAACAACTGCCGAGTCTTCCCTGGCTTCGTGTCGTTCCCTTCCTAAGCCTTGCCGTCATCCACCGCCCTGGTGCTCTTGGCGCGGCATGGTTAACATGGTCAACAAACGACATCCATTGGAAGTGGACTGTACGTGGAGAGGCTGACAGTTGGGTCCACGGCCGCACGCAAGGAAATGCCTCCTTATTATGCGCAAAATAATGATTCCTCCACCTGACAGCTAGGACCCACCGGAAGGGCCTTTGTATTTCGCGAAAAAAACGTTCCCCCCGCTGACAGGTCGGACCCACCAGCTATATCTTCGCACGCAAGGAAGTGCCTCCTTATTATGCACAAAAAAATGAATACCCCCTGCTAGCTGGGACCCTCCATAGTGGGAGGCTGACTTGTGGGCTTACTAAGTTGACAGGGACGGAGGGCTTTGTCAACTTAGTCAATATGAACGATTCTAGCTCCAGTGACCGTACAATGTCCATCCAATGGTCGTAGTGCTTCTTCAACCTCTGGTCTTCTTGCTCTAGCCGCCCAAACCAGCGTCGGTCGTGCCGCGTGCTCCTGCCTCCCGTGGTCGGTTGTGATGCCACGGAGGCCTCACCACCCCCTACTACTCCCACCGCTGGCCAGGCCATCCACTCACCCACACCCCCTGTTATTCTGCGGCGACGGTAGCCTCACACCGCAGCCGAACCAGTGAACCCTCATACTCCTCTCCGCATGGGCTTCCACTGTCGCGTCTTCCCCGGCTCCACATCGTCCCCTTCCTAGGCCTCACCATCGTCCATCGCCCTGGTGCTCTCGGCATGGTGTGGTCAACATGGTCAAGGAATGACTTCCATCGGAAGAGTACTGTACGTGGAGAGGCTGACAGCTGGGTCCACGCTAGCAGCAAGGAAGTGCCTCCTTATTACACGCAACATAATGATTCCTCTACCTGACAGCAAGGACCCACCGGACGGGCCACCGTATTTCACGAAAAAAACATTTCCCCCTGACTGCTGGGACCCACCAGCTACATCTTCGCACGCAAGGAAGTGCGTCCATATTACGGGCAAAAAAACGATTCGCCCCCTGACTACTGGGACCCACCAACTACATCTTCGCACGCAAGGAAGTGCCTGACAGTCGGGATCCACCTGGTCGAAGCGTACGTAGCATTGTCATTCTGTTCGCGAACGTGTACGTACATACTGGTTGGTGTAGAGGCGCGCACGTGTCGTAGTAGAGGCACGCACGTAGCATGTACACGTACGTCCAGCGGCCAGGGTGCAAGAAAGTAAACACGGCCACGTACGTACATACAGGCGGGGTCTTGAATGCCTACTCGCTCATATGTACGGCCAGGGCTCGTGCACATGGCTGGGTCAGAACGGAGAAACTGTGTCATCGTCGTGTTCATGGGGAGGCAACGGAACGCGTCGTGTTCATCAGGAGGCAACGGAACATGTGTTGTTCATCGGGAGCCAACCGGCTTGCAAAGAATAGCCGATGGAAACGAGGCCTGGCGTACCGCAGGACGGAGGAAACAGCCTTGTGTTCGACCGGCCACGGTCGAAACGGGATCCTGTTCATCACAGGGGTCTGGCGTACCGCAAAACAGAGGAAACAGACTAATCTTGGGCCTCCTACAGTCGAAACGGGGTCCTGTTGATCGGGAGGGGTGTGGCGTACCGCAAAATAGAGGAAACTGACTTGTGTTGGAGTGCTACGGTCGAAACGGGGGTCCTGTTCATCGGGACGGGTGTGGCGTACCGCAAAACGGGACTCCACGGGATATTGTTCATCTCCACCGTCTACCTCCTCCAGCCTCCACGGGCTACTGTTCATCCGCCGTTGACCTCCTCTAGCCTCCACCTGCAACTGTTCATTCACGGGCTCCTGTTCGTCCAGCCTCCAACGCGCGCTCCTCCACCGGCTACTATTCAACCAGCCCTCTCCATGGGGTCCTGTTCAACCACTGAGGGAGTCATGGATTAAGGGGTCCTCGGATAGCCGGACTATATACTTTAGCCGGACTGTTGGACTATGAAGATACAAGATTGAAGACTTCGTCCCGTGTCCGGATGGGACTCTCCTTTGCGTGGAAGGCAAGCTTGGCAATTCGGATATGTAGATCTCCTTCTCTGTAACTGACTCTGTGTAACCCTAGCCTCCTCCGGTGTCTATATAAGCCGGAGGGTTTAGTCCATAGGACAACAACAATCATAATCATAGGCTAGCTTCTAGGGTTTAGCCTCTATGATCTCATGGTAGATCAACTCTTGTAATACTCATATCATCAAGATCAATCAAGCAGGAAGTAGGGTATTACCTCCATCGAGAGGGCACGAACCTGGGTAAACATCGTGTCCCCCGCCTCCTGTTACCATTAGCCTTAGATGCACAGTTCGGGACCCCCTACCCGAGATCCGCCGGTTTTGACACCGACATTGGTGCTTTCATTGAGAGTTCCACTATGTCGTCACGATAAGGCTTGATGGCTCCTTCAATCATCTTCAACGACACAGTCCAGGGGGAGGTTTTCCTTCCCGAACAGATCTTCATATTCGGCAGCTTCGTACTGCAGGCCAACTCGCTTGGCCATCTGGAGCAGATCGATAGCTACACCCCGCCGTCAGGTCAGGTTTGGAAGCTTGAACTATACTGCCGACATCCGCGGAGACTTGATCTTCGACGGATTCGAGCCCGTGTCAGGTGCGCCGAACAGTCACGACCAGCATGACTTAGATCTGCCATCGGACGGTATTCGGCGGATTGCGCCTGCGGCTGCCCCGAGAATCAATCCGGAGCAGATTGTGCCATCCGAGGACGGGTGGATGGACCCCGCCACGGAGGACGCACACTCATCGGCCTTGGAGCCGAACACTGATCCCACCTCTTATGAGGACGGTATCATCAGACCCTTGGACTCGTCTCCGGCTACAGGATCCGAACCGCGTACACCTGTGCCTATCGAATCTGATTGGGCACCGGTCATGGAGTTCACCTCCGCGGATATCTTTCAGCACTCGCCCTTGGGTGATGTGCTAAATTCATCAAGGTCTCTCTCCTTGTCAGGAGACTCTTGGCTGAACTATGTCCGGCTCGAGTGGGAAGCGGACAACGAGGAAATTCGTTCCCCACCCACCACCCACTTAATAGACACTATCGATGACTTAACCGACGTGCTTGACTTCAACTCCGAAGACATCGACGGTATGGACGACGATGCAGGAGAAGAACAGGAACCACTGCCTATAGGGCGATGGATAGCCACCTCATCATATGACATATATATGGTGGACACCCCCAAAGAAGGCAATGGCGATGAGGCAATGGAAGATAATCCCCCGGAGAAGCAATCTAGGCATCGGCGTCATAGGCGCCGCTCCAAGCCCCGCCATAGCAAAAATAGTGATACCAGCACATGAGATGATAACAATCTGGATGGTGCCGAAGACAAAAACAATCTTGTCGAGCCAGGCTTCGAGCAGGCCAAGCAAGAAGATGGGCAAGCAAGCCCTAAGGAACAGGCAATAGATGGAGAATCAGAGGATGATAATTACATGCCTCTCTCCGAAGACGAAGTGAGCCTTGGCGACGAAGAATTCATCGTGCCTGAGGATCTCGTCGAGCAGGAGCGCTTCAAGCGCCGGATTACAGCCACTGCAAAAAGCCTGAAGAAAAAGCAGCAACAGCTTCAAGCTGATCAAGATCTGCTAACTGATAGATGGACCAAGGTCCTGGACGCCGAAGAATACGGACTCGAGCACCCTACCAAAAGTTACCCAAAGCACAGGTTGCTACCTCAACTCGAGGAGGAGGCATTAAAGCCCACACTACCAGCGCATGATGCGGCTGATCGGCCACCCCGTGGCCGAGACAAAGCGGCGTACAAGCCCAAAGTCTAGACCGCACCCCGTCGCCAAACAAGCAAAAACATGAAGGTCGGGGGCTCCACGCATGACCTGCGAGACAAATTGAAAAACAAAGCAGGACAGCCAAGATCGATCTACAGATCACGAGGGCGTGCCCCAACGCGTGACGATGACCGTGACACCGGATACACCAACAAATCCGACCGGACCGAATATAATGTAGCCCGGCACAGAGGCGCCGCACACCCCCCAATGCTTCACTGATGAAGTAATGGATCATGAATTCCTAGAATGGTTTAAACCCATGAACATTGAATCATATGATGGTACTACAGACCCCGCGGTATGGATAGAAGATTTCTTCCTCCATATTCACATGGCCCGCGGAGATGATCTACACGCCATCAAGTACCTCCCACTAAAAATCAAGGGACCGGCTCGGCATTGGCTGAATAGCTTGCCGGCAAACTCCATCGGGAGTTGGGAGAATCTGGCAGACGCATTCCTTGACAATTTTCAGGGCACTTGTGTGCGACCACCGGATGCTGATGACCTAAGTCACATAATCCAACAGCATGGAGAGTCAGCCAGAAAATTTTGGACCCGGTTCCTAACTAAAAAGAACCAAATTGTCGACTGTCCGGACGTCGAAGCCCTAGCGGCCTTTAAGCATAACATCCGCGACGAGTGGCTTGCCCGACATCTCGGCCAAGAAAAGCCAAAGTCCATGGCAACCCTCACAACACTCATGACCCGCTTTTGTGTGGGCGAGGATAGCTGGTTGGCTCGTAGCAACAACACAGCAAGCAATCATGGCACATCAAAAGCCAGTGATAGCAACAACAAACCATGGCGCAACAAACACAAGCATCGCAAAAATGGTGATAGTGCCGAAGACACGGCAGTCAATGCCGGATTCAGTGGCTCCAAGTTCGGTCAGCGGAAAAAGCCATTCAACAAAAACAATTCAGGCCCGTCCAGTTTGGACCGCATACTCGACCGTTCATGCCAAATTCATGGCACCCTAGGAACACCAGCCAATCATACCAACAGAGAATGCTGGGTCTTCAGACAAGCCGGCAGGTCAGGTGCCAAAAACAAGGGGAAGGGTTCTCAAAGCGATGATGACGATGAGGAGCCCCGATCACCGAACACAGGAGGACAGAAGAAATTCTCTCCCCAGGTGAAAACGGTGAATATGATATACGCATCCCATATTCCCAAGTAGAAGCGTGAACTAAAGGATGTCTATGCAATGGGGCCAGTCGCCCCAAAGCTCAACCCATGGTCCTCTTGTCCGATCACTTTCGATTGAAGGGACCATCCTACCAGTATCCATCAGGGTGATTCAACCGCATTGGTCCTCGACCCCATCATCGGGGGATTCCACCTCACACGAGTTCTCATGGACGGTGGCAGCAGCCTGAACCTGCTCTATCAGGATACAGTGCGCAAAATGGGCATCGGCCCCTCAAGGATCAAGCCCACAAAAACCACCTTCAAAGGTTTCATACCAGGTGTAGAGGCATGTTGCACGGGCTCAATCACACTGTAAGTGATCTTTGGATCTCCGGACAGTTACCGTACCGAAGAGTTACTCTTCGGCATCGTCCCCTTTCGCAGTGACTATCAGGCATTGCTCCGATGAACCGTGTTCGCTCGGTTCGCTGTGGTGCCACATTATGCCTACCGTAAACTCAAGATGCCCGGTCCACGCGGCATCATCATGGTTAATGGCAGGGCCGAACTCCCCCTCACTGTTGAAGAATCTACACCACTTTAATAGCAAGAGCAACGGATGGCACTTCCCAATCGAACCTCGAGTCGACGGCCAAGCTCACAAACTCCGTCAAAGGAGTCCGAACTACTGCATGGCAGGATAGCCCGGCCCGTCCGGAGCTTAATTAAAAACACTCCGACAAAACTTAAGACAAGCCACATACTGGGCTCAACCGCTCTATGGCAAAAATCCATTTCTTGCATTTCCTTCGCAGGTTCACCTTTGCGTAGGCTAGGACGGATGGCGTGGAAATAGCGCGAGCACGTAAGGGACTCGCCATATACTCCCCTCTATGATCATCCGACTATACTCCGGATCCGCATACAACCTCCTCCCGCCTGGTCTCAGCAGGTTCCGCAGTCATAATTCTTTTTATCACATTACATGTACTCATACGCATTGACGTATTACTCAAATACAACATGTGGGTTTATATGATGCTTGTCTGCTGTTATTTCTTATTAAAACTCTTTTGTTAAAAGGCAGCTGCATATCGTGATATGCCTTAATCTGCCAGGGGCTTCATTATACCCATACTACGGCAAAAAGTCAGAACACCTTCACGGCAGTTCGGCACCCCGAACTTATAGCATTATATGCATCAGCTCTGAATCATGTCTTAGGTCAATAGTTGGGTTTGCCCGGCTCCCATGTTTTGGTACCTTACGTTCCGCTATATCGGCTAAGGTAGCGCAGGAAGAACTACTGCGAATGTGTCCTGGTTCTTCCGGACGAGCACCTCAGTAGAGAAAGCCGAAAACTGACTATCATGATGCAGCGAGAGCTGGTCGCTGTTCGAGAGGTTGTAAAATATTTAAGGATTTCTTCCGCATAATGCCATAACCAATGCAGCATGCGATGGATCGGTGTTTCTTCCGATCAGGCGCTTATAGAGCCCCTCGTGCGGTCTTCCAAACACCAGGGGCTGTGCCCACCATACTTTTAAAACTCCTATGGCTAAGTGAGAGTGATAAAGCCCTATAGTCTGATTGCATGGTTCATTGTGCTGAACGCCTCCTTCAAGGACCCAAAACTGGGATAAAGAGTGCTCAGGTTTATCCCGAACACCCCCGTACTTACTACGTGGGGGCAGCAGCCAACGACTGGCCAATTCTCAGGATTAATATATAAAACGGACGCACAGGAGGAAAAACTTTCAAATGACAAGCAATAAATAATAGAAATGACCTTGTTCAAACATTACAAAGGACAAACATGATCGTATTCATGGAAATATAATGTCCTTAGTGCATTGCTCCGCTGCAAGGCGGGCTCCTTTCAAGACACCTTCATAATACAGTTCGGGCTTGCGGTGCTCCTTTCCCTCCGGCGGTCCCTCAATCATCAGCTTTTCCGCATCCATCTTCCCCCAATGCACTTTTGCACGGGTGAAGGCCATTCACGCACCCTCAATACAGATTGACCACTTGATGACCTCGAGTCGAGGGCAGGCACTCACAAGCCACTTCACGAGCCCGAAGTAACTACTCGGAATCGGCTCGGCGGGCCACACCCGGATAATTACATCCGTCATGGCTAGTTCGGCCGCCTTATGCAGTTCGATCAGCTGCTTCAATTGATCGGAGAAAGGCACTGGATAATTCGGCGCCAGATACTGCATCCAGAAGAGCTTATCCACGGTATTCCTTTCTTCGGCTCTGTAGAATTGGGCGGCATCAGATATGCTGCACGGCAGCTCCGCAAATACCCCTGGAGAAATCAGAATTCAAACTATCAACTTGATTTTCTCCTTTCAAATATCCGTTTTGTATAGAAAAAGCCTTACCAACCACATTCTTCCTCGCCTCCTAGATTTCCTTCAGGGAACCTTAGGCTTCCCCCCGGGCATCACTTGCGGATTGGCAAGCCTGGGAGAGTTCGGATTCTTTCCCTGATAAACTCTGCCCCAAGGTCTCGCATTTCTTCACAGCCTCTTGAAGCTCTCACTCGGCCTCAATAACTCTGGCTTCATGCTTCTCACGGAGAGCCTGCTCTACGGCTGCCTTCTTCTTGGCTTCGGCCACAACCTTTTTAAGAGCGTCAATTTCGGCAGTCGCCCCTAGAGCACATCATAAAAATATTTTCATCATGCACACCTAATCATTTGTGCTCAGTGAACAAGGTTTCTGCATACCTTGGTTATCCTCCAGCTGTTTCTTCACTTGGCCAAGTTCTCCTTCGGCCTGCTCCAGACTATGCCTCAGTCCGGATACTTCTGCAGCATGAGAGGCGGCAGTCGCTACAGACGCCTGCTTATTAAAAGAGATAGATGTCATCAAGTGAGTCTCCTGCGAACATAAAATTGATCCTCTGTCTGGTTCTTCTTTTCACCGAATAGTGTATCAGGGGCTGCTATCTAAACTATGACACTCTTCCAAACCTCATAAAACATACCTCGAAGCCTCTTATGAGGCTGATACAGGATTCATTTAGTCCACTCTCAGCGGACTGAACCTTCTCAGTCACCGCACCCATTAGGGCACGATGTTCATCAACGATGGAGGCGCCCTTCAACGCCGCCAATAAAGCATCCGGCACCTCTGGTTGGACAGAGGTCGCCGGTGGAACAGACACACCCCCTCCAGCCAATGGAGGTCGGTTGCCTGATTCTGCGGCCTTATTGGTCTCCAGGATCGTGTCCGGCTGGGGGTCAGATTCAAGATGGCCCCCGCCGTCGACGTCCACAGGAGCCTTCTCTCCCGTGTGTCCGGACCCCGAGGTTTGGCCTCCTGGCGCCACCTTTGCGATCTCCCCCCCCCCCCTCCGTGGCCTGGGTCCTTCTGGGACGAAACCTTGGTGTCATTCATCTGTTTGGGGGAGGGGGCCTTCGGGGGTGTCACGCCCAATATGCGACCCTATCCAAAAGAACTCGAAGGTCCCACCAAGGATAGACCCGCATATTGAAACGCTTTTGCAAGGTGGATATCATTACATCAACATTACATAATAGATAGGGATACATACATAAGGCATACAATGCCACATGAATACAACAATACATCATACACAAAAGCATCATCCGACTACAGATGAAACACAAACAGAAACTCAAACGACATCCACCCTGCTAGCCCAGGCTGCCGACCTGGAACCTATCCCCTGATCGAAGAAGAAGCGGAAGAAGAACTCCAAAACAAGCAAGCATCACTCTCGCGTCATGATTATCGCATAACCTATACCTGCAACTGTTGTTGTAGTAATCTGTGAGCCACGAGGACTCAGCAATCCCATTACCATGGGTATCAAGACTAGCAAAGCTTAATAGGAAAGGAAGGGGTAAAGTGGTGAGGTTGCAGCAGCGACTAAGCATATATGGTGGCTAACATACACAAATAAGAGCGAGAAGAGAGCAAATGGAATGGTCGTGAATCTAGCAATGATCAAGAAGTGATCCTGAACTCCTACTTACGTCAAACATAACCCAGAAACCGTGTTCACTTCCCGGACTCCGCCGAAAAGAGACCATCACGGCTACACACGCGATTGATGCGTTTTAATTCGGATCCGGTGTCAAGTTATCTACAACCAGACATTAACGAATTCCCATCTGTCTATAACTACAGGCATGGCTTTCGAAAGTTTATACCCTGCAGGGGTGT
This sequence comes from Triticum aestivum, assembly GCF_018294505.1. Taxonomy (NCBI): domain Eukaryota; kingdom Viridiplantae; phylum Streptophyta; class Magnoliopsida; order Poales; family Poaceae; genus Triticum; species Triticum aestivum. The sequence continues at coordinate 558,239,897 of NC_057813.1, forward strand.
CCCAACTTAGCCCATGATAAGCTCTCGCGATCAACGAAGGATATACCTTCTCCCAGGAAGACCCGATCAGACTCGGAATCCCGGTTTACAAGACATTTCAACAATGGTAAAACAAGACCAGCAAGACCGCCCGGATGTGCCGACAAATCCTGATAGGAGCTGCACATATCTCGTTCTCAGGGCACACCGGATAAGCTAAGCGTACAGGTACCGACGTAATCCAAGTTGCCAAGGAATGGTCCCGCACGGTGCTCTAGTTTGGACCAACACTCGGAGGAGCACTGGCCCGGGGGGGTAAAATAAAGATGACCCTTGAGAGCGCGACTCCCAAGGGAAAAAGGGCTAGGTGAGGCACATGGTAAAACCAAGGTTGGGCCTTGCTGGAGGAGTTTTATTCAAAGCGAACTGTCAAGGGGGTCCCATAAATCACCCAACCGCGTAAGGAACGCAAAATCCGGGAACATAACACCGGTATGACGGAAAGTAGGGCGGCAAGAGTGGAACAAAACACCAGGCATAAGGCCGAGTCTTCCACCCTTTACCAAGTATATAGATGCATTAATAATATAAGAGATATTGTGATATCCCAACCAAAATCCTGTCCACCATGGAGCAATCTTCAACCTCGCCTGCAACTAACAACGCTATAAGAGAGGCTGAGCAAAGCGGTAACATAGCCAAGCAACGGCTTGCTAGGAAGGGTTTCAAAGGTTAGAGGTTCATGGCAATTTGGGAAGGCTTGAAGAACAGGTGATAGGTAGCGCAGCATAGCGATAGAACGAAACAACTAGCATAGCAATGATAGTAGTGAGATCAGGGGTAGCGGTCATCTTGCCTGAAATCCCGCAAGGAAGAAGAACGAGTCCATGAAGAAGACGAACGGATGAAGCCACGAAGACGAACCAAGCGTAGACGAACGAATCCTCACGATCGCAACGAAACGGGAACTATCGAGAAGAAGCACACAACATGGTAAACACACCACACATGAACAAGGCATGATGCTCAACCAAGTATGATGCAAGACAAGACTACATGAAGCTACTCATGGCAAGAGGTGATGCATACAAGAGCAACACAACAAGGCAAGTTTAAATGAGGCCGGCAACAACATATAACAATTCCGGTAAGTCCTCATATGCATATTTCGAAATTGGTCCAGATCTGAATAAACCTTATGTTCAAGTTGTTAAACAGCAAGTTAAGATGCACCAAGATGATCTACACGAGATTCTAGTCAAGTTACATATGAAGTTCATTTAATTTGGAGCTACGGCCTAGAAGATATGAGCAAAACAAGTTAGACATGGCATTGATGCAAAATGCATACAAACATCAAGCAAACACCTCAAAACAAGGATGCAACATGATAATATGAAACTACATGCAAAATCAAGTAAGTTTCATATAGAGCACACTCAAAACGGAGCAACGGTTCAACACACACACACTATACAAGTTATAGCAACAATCTGTCCAAAATAGCAACTAGGCATATTGCAAGCATCAAAACAACATGCTACAGGACCTCAACAAGAAAACAAAAGGCATGGGCATGATGTACAGGTAAAGCATAACAAAATATGAACACTGAGCTATCTCCAGAAATCACTAGAACATGCTCAAAAACACATGGCAAGATTGCAAATAGTAACAGTTTCAGACTTATCAGAAAATAACATCAGGTTGCAATGTTTAGAGCTATCAAGCAACATGTTACAGAAACTTATCATGGCAAACAAAGGCATGGCATGATACTACTAATTGCATAGAACAAAAGTCCCTTACTGACCATAAGCCAAAAAGGATCAGAAGATATGATGGCACCCATGTAAACATAGCAAGTTATAATACAGATTCCTACATGGCAGGAACAATGATAAGTAGGCATGTAGATGAGCTTGTACCACTCACCACGGAGTAATACATGGCATGGCAAGGCAACCAACAGTAATAAGACATGATTATGAAGCTAAGCATGGCAAGAGAAAGTTCATAGGGTGCATGTATCACTAAGAACAATCATGGTAACAACTGAACTTAATGTTAACAGGATGACAGCAACATTATTTAGCAACTTTGGAGCATGATAACAACAAGCTACAGCAGGCTATAAATGAAACCAGGGGCATGGATGGATAGAGCATGACATGTAGAACAAAACACCCTTAGTGAACATCTTCAGGTTATGCATAGAATGACTTGTAGCAGCAGGTTTACATAGCATCACGAAATACAGATTCAGCCTAACAAAATAGCAACAGCAAGTATACTACTTCACGAGCTCGATTCACTCACCACAAGTCATTGCATGACAATATAAGCATAGAATCAGCAAGAAGACATGTTTATGAAACTAACCATGGCAATAACAAGTTCATAGCATGCAAGGATCAACTACAACAACCTTGGCAAAATTGAATAACATGTAAACAATCTGCCAGGAAACATTTTGTAGCAAAAGTAGAGCACGAAAATGGCATGCTAGACTACTCCATAATTGCAACCAGGGGCATGAATGGATAGAGCATAACCATTTGTTCAAAACATCCTTACTGAAGTATCTCAAAATAAGCATGGATCTCTCTGTAGCATCATGTTTACATGGCATCAAAATAACAGCAGAACAGGGACTAAAATTAGCAACATCACGAAGCCTAGTTTACATGCTTGTGCTAGTCACCACATTGATCAAAAAAGACATGGTAAGCACCTCTGTAAAGAAGACATGGCATAGTTCAAAACACATGTAGACATCAACCTCATAAGATGCACACATCAAACATGGCAAAAATGACAAATGAGCATGTTCTGTTAACACACAACAGACAACATCATATAGCACTCTAGCAACGATGATTCAAGCATCAAGATGAGCTCAAATGAACATGATGCAATGGAATGAAATGAAGTACTCGTTGAGGCGAACAATTTGACATACTACACGCACGAAACGGAGCAGTATGCATGGAGTTATGACGCGATGAACATGGCATGATAATGTCAGAAATACAGGGACAGGCAAAATTACCTCCGCGAAAAGTCAACGCGGGACGGGTTCGACCCGGGACGGAGGGATCCGGGCGTGGGGAGGCGTTTGGTTCGGGGCCCCGGTGGATCTGGTCCCGATCCAGATCCGACCGGAGCTCTCGCCGGAGATTGCGGGGACGAGGCGGCGGTGACCCGGCAGTGGCGCTCGGGGTCGGGGAAGACGGGCACGGTCGGGCTCGCGCGGGGAGCGGTGGCCGGAGCAGTGGAGGCGGCGGCCGGCAATGGCGCCCGGGGCGGCTGGCGCGGAGGAGCTCGCCGGCAGCGAGGAGCTTCGGGCGGCGAGGGTCGCCGGCGGGGAGAGGCACAAGGCAGACGGCGGCTTCGGGACAAGGACGGCGAGGCCTCCGGCGAGCAAGGTGGCCAGGCGCGCGGGCCGGGAGGCCAGCAGCAGCGGAGGTCGGCGCCGGCGGCGGCGCGTGGGGCGCGGGGGCTCGGAGGGGCGCGTGGCGCGCGGTCGGGCCGGGCGGGCCGGCCGTGGGCCCGCAGGGCCGCGGCGGCGCGTGGAGGAGAGAAGGCGGCGCACTGACATGGCGGCGGGGGATTGGGTGTGGGTGGCGGAGCAGACATGTCCGGCGGCGGGGGAAGTTTGTCCGGCGGCGCGGAGGGAAGAAGGCTAGGGTTTGGACCGCGAAAATGGAAGGGGAGGGCCTATTTATAGATTCTAGGAGCTAGGAGAGTCCAAAAGAGGAGCGGTTTTTGCCCACACGATCGTGATCGAACGACCGAGAGCATGGACGGGAGTTAGATGGGTTTTGGGCCACTTTGGAAGGGTGTTGGGCTGCAAGACAAAAGAGGCTTTTACGGTTACCCGGTTAACCGTTGGAGTATCAAATGACCTCCAAATGGAACGAAACTTGACAAGTGGTCTACCGGTGCTATACCAAGGCCGCTTGGCAAACTTCGGGCCATTCCGAGAAAGTTTAACACCCACTCACAACAGGAGACAAAAGGGGGACGCCGAAGGGCATAGGAGTGCCGGATTGCAAAACGGACAACGGGGAAAATGCTCGGATGCAGGAAACGAACACGTATGCAAAATGAAATGCACATGATGACATGATAAAATGCAACACGCAAGCAAATGGCATGGCAACGACAGCGAATAACTGGTAGACACCTAGCGCATCGAATCCGGGGCGTTACAACACTCCTCCACTAACAGGAGATCTCGTCCCGAGATCTTAGGACCGAGACGGAAGGTAAAAGGGATGAGGTGAAACGCGAACTCAAGAGAAGAAGCAAAGAATTGAGAGCGCTCGAGAAGAAGAGAGGAACGACGAGAATGACAAGAATCAAAAGCTCACGGAAACAGATAGACTATGAAACCACTCCGGTTAGAACGAGATAAGAAACGAATAAGACTGAAAGGATTTAGGCAGCGCTCCGGCTAAAACATAGAGGAATAGAACATGAACTTGAGAGGATGGAATGATACTTGATGAACTCTTGAAGAATGAATTAAATCATGAAGAACCACCATGAAGAACTCCGTTGACAAAAAAGATGATGAGATAGAATGAAAGATGAAAAGAATAAGATGAGCCTTGTGATGATTTAGATGGAGGTTCCAATGAAATGACCGAGGAAATTTGAACTCCGGAAAAGAAAAGATGAAAACACTTGGAACTAGAATTTATTCCTCACGAACAAACTCCGAAGAAAGGGATTAATCACTTGGAGGAAATAAGAATAAGATTTATTGTATGCTTATCCTTCATCAAATTAAATTGATGACAAGGAAAGGATTTTGCATATTACTTATTCTTGTTGGAAAAAATTTAGAAGTGACATATCACAAACTTGAGAAGGTCTTCATGAACCACCGGTAGGATTGAAAATAACGAATGAATTAATATGATAATCAAGGAAAAAGAATCTTGAACGAACCGCCGATAGAATTCGGAAATGAATGACGAAATAGGATGAATCACCGGAAAGAATTAGAAGAACAAATAAACTAGAGGGGATTTAGATGTAAAAGAACAAAGAGATCATGAGCTGATTAAAGAACACTTGAACGAAGCACCGGGATAACTGGATAACGGTAGCTGAAATGTGAGGACGAAGAATTCTTCTGGAACGATAGCCTCTGGTGAAAAGAAATGGAAAAACAATTTCTGACATACTCCGGATGGGTAAGAAAAAGAATATCTGACAAATGGAATAATTTGAGAGGATAATATGAAGCTAGAACCACGAATCTTCGAGAGAACAAACAAGATTTAGAGGAAAAACTCTTCTTCGGTCTTCAAATGACGACGAGAAACACCACCAAAATTACTGAGATACTCCGGAAGAATGAAAGAGAAGAAGGGTTGAACCAGAAATGAAAAGAATTTGAAAGCGATCTTGGAGAAGGCATGTGACTGATGAAATCCATTCTTATGTCACACTTTGAAAAGAATTAAGAATAACTCCGAGGGAATTAGAAGAGTCGGGTAAGATCCTGGGAAAAGACCTATGGGTTAGGGCCCACTAAAGAGAAAACACCGTTGAAAAGGATTGTTGAACAGATAGGTGAAGCACCGGAACAATTGAAATATTTGAATGAGGTGACAACCACGAATTAATTGGAACACAAACGAATCTCCTGAGATGTCTTGAACACTCCGGAAGGATAAACTGGCAAGAGGAGAACGAGCAGGGAAAACACTTGAGCCGAGGAAAAGAATATAATCACTACCAAAATTAGAATTGAATCCACCGGAAAAGATAAAGAGATGAAGAATGACGAACGAGATGAGAATTCACCGGTTGAAATAATTTACGAAAGACTGAAGAGGCTCTGCACGAATGAGATAGATGGTCGAGAGAGACACAGACTCCGGGAAGAAAAGGGTGGGAGGGCGGGAAAACAAAAGCAACTTGAAAAGGGAAATCGATGAATATCTTGAAGAGAAAACACCGGTTGAAATCATTGAGGAGAGAGAGCAAAAACTTCGCATGAGTAGGATGGATACTCGATTACGGACTCCGGCTTCGAGAAGAAAAAGGGTGGGAGGGTGGGAAAAGAAAACCACTGAGGATTGAACTCAAGGATGAAGAGGCTCCAGTCAAACTTGACGAGAAATGCACCGGATGAGAAGAGCTGAGGAACAACGAACGGAAAACCAACTGCGTGAACCTAAAGAAAAATTTTGAAGGGGAAGAGAAGTAATTCAAAACACCTACGTCAAGATTCCTTACCAGAGCGACGAAGGGACAGAGGAGTAAAAAGAATTCCTACTCTCTGATATAACTAGACTCTGAAAAACAGTTTTCTTCTAGACTCAACAACGGCCAGACTACACGATCAATCAAGGGGGCTCCTAGGGTCGGTCGAGGCTCTGATACCAACTTGTCACGCCCAATATGCGACCCTATCCAAAAGGAACTCGAAGGTCCCACCAAGGATAGACCCGCATATTGAAACGCTTTTGCAAGGTGCATATCATTACATCAACATTACATAATAGATAGGGATACATACATAAGGCATACAATGCCACATGAATACAACACATCATACACAAAAGCATCATCCGACTACGGATGAAACACAAACAGAAACTCAAACGACATCCACCCTGCTAGCCCAGGCTGCCGACCTGGAACCTATCCCCTGATCGAAGAAGACGCAGAAGAAGAACTCCAAACAAGCAAGCATCGCTCTCGCGTCATCATCATCGCATAACCTGTACCTACAATTGTTGTTGTAGTAATCTGTGAGCCACGAGGACTCAGCAATCCCATTACCATGGGTATCAAGACTAGCAAAGCTTAATAGGAAAGGAAGGGGTAAAGTGGTGAGGTTGCAGCAGCGACTAAGCATATATGGTGGCTAACATACGCAAATAAGAGCGAGAAGAGAGCAAATGGAACGGTCGTGAATCTAGCAATGATCAAGAAGTGATCCTGAACTCCTACTTACGTCAAACATAACCCAGAAACCGTGTTCACTTCCCGGACTCCGCCGAAAAGAGACCATCACGGCTACACACGCGGTTGATGCGTTTTAATTCGGATCCGGTGTCAAGTTATCTACAACCGGACATTAACAAATTCCCATCTGTCTATAACCGCAGGCACGGCTTTCGAAAGTTTATACCCTGCAGGGGTGTCCCAACTTAGCCCATGATAAGCTCTCGCGATCAACGAAGGATATACCTTCTCCCAGGAAGACCCGATCAGACTCGGAATCCCGGTTTACAAGACATTTCGACAATGGTAAAACAAGACCAGCAAGACCGCCCGGATGTGCCGACAAATCCTGATAGGAGCTGCACATATCTCGTTCTCAGGGCACACCGGATAAGCTAAGCGTACAGGTACCGACGTAATCCAAGTTGCCAAGGAATGGTCCCGCACGGTGCTCTAGTTTGGACCAACACTCGGAGGAGCACTGGCCCGGGGGGGTAAAATAAAGATGACCCTTGAGAGCGCGACTCCCAAGGGAAAAAGGGCTAGGTGAGGCAAATGGTAAAACCAAGGTTGGGCCTTGCTGGAGGAGTTTTATTCAAAGCGAACTGTCAAGGGGGTCCCATAAATCACCCAACCGCGTAAGGAACGCAAAATCCGGGAACATAACACCGGTATGACAGAAAGTAGGGTGGCAAGAGTGGAACAAAACACCAGGCATAAGGCCGAGTCTTCCACCCTTTACCAAGTATATAGATGCATTAATAATATAAGAGATATTGTGATATCCCAACCAAAATCCTGTCCACCATGGAGCAATCTTCAACCTCCCCTGCAACTAACAACGCTATAAGAGAGGCTGAGCAAAGCGGTAACATAAAATTGATCCTCTGTCTGGTTCTTCTTTTCACCGAATAGTGTATCAGGGGCTGCTATCTAAACTATGACACTCTTCCAAACCTCATAAAACATACCTCGAAGCCTCTTATGAGGCTGATACAGGATTCATTTAGTCCACTCTCAGCGGACTGAACCTTCTCAGTCACCGCACCCATTAGGGCACGATGTTCATCAATGATGGAGGCGCCCTTCAGCGCCGCCAATAAAGCATCCGGCACCTCTGGTTGGACAGAGGTCGCCGGTGGAACAGACACACCCCCTCCAGCCAATGGAGGTCGGTTGCCTGATTCTGCGGCCTTATTGGTCTCCAGGATCGTGTCCGGCTGGGGGTCAGATTCAAGATGGCCCCCGCCGTCGACGTCCACGGGAGCCTTCTCTCCCGTGTGTCCGGACCCCGAGGTTTGGCCTCCTGGCGCCACCTTTGCGATCTCCCCCCCCCCTCCGTGGCCTGGGTCCTTCTGGGACGAAACCTTGGTGTAATTCATCTGTTTGGGGGAGGGGGCCTTCGGGGGTGTCACGCCCAATATGCGACCCTATCCAAAAGAACTCGAAGGTCCCACCAAGGATAGACCCGCATATTGAAACGCTTTTGCAAGGTGGATATCATTACATCAACATTACATAATAGATAGGGATACATACATAAGGCATACAATGCCACATGAATACAACAATACATCATACACAAAAGCATCATCCGACTACAGATGAAACACAAACAGAAACTCAAACGACATCCACCCTGCTAGCCCAGGCTGCCGACCTGGAACCTATCCCCTGATCGAAGAAGAAGCATAAGAAGAACTCCAAAACAAGCAAGCATCGCTCTCGCGTCATGATTTTCGCATAACCTATACCTGCAACTGTTGTTGTAGTAATCTGTGAGCCACGAGGACTCAGCAATCCCATTACCATGGGTATCAAGACTAGCAAAGCTTAATAGGAAAGGAAGGGGTAAAGTGGTGAGGTTGCAGCAGCGACTAAGCATATATGGTGGCTAACATACGCAAATAAGAGCGAGAAGAGAGCAAATGGAATGGTCGTGAATCTAGCAATGATCAAGAAGTGATCCTGAACTCCTACTTAGGTCAAACATAACCCAGAAACCGTGTTCACTTCCCGGACTCCGCCGAAAAGAGACCATCACGGCTACACACGCGATTGATGCGTTTTAATTCGGATCCGGTGTCAAGTTATCTACAACCAGACATTAACGAATTCCCATCTGTCTATAACCGCAGGCATGGCTTTCGAAAGTTTATACCCTGCAGGGGTGTCCCAACTTAGCCCATGATAAGCTCTCGTGATCAACGAAGGATATACCTTCTCCCAGGAAGACCCGATCAGACTCGGAATCCCGGTTTACAAGACATTTTGACAATGGTAAAACAAGACCAGCAAGACCGCCCGGATGTGCCGACAAATCCCGATAGGAGCTGCACATATCTCGTTCTCAGGGCACACCGGATAAGCTAAGCGTACAGGTACCGACGTAATCCAAGTTGCCAAGGAATGGTCCCGCACGATGCTCTAGTTTGGACCAACACTCGGAGGAGCACTGGCCCGGGGGGTAAAATAAAGATGACCCTCGAGAGCGCGACTCCCAAGGGAAAAAGGGCTAGGTGAGGCAAATGGTAAAACCAAGGTTGGGCCTTGCTGGAGGAGTTTTATTCAAAGCGAACTGTCAAGGGGGTCCCATAAATCACCCAACCGCGTAAGGAACGCAAAATCCGGGAACATAACACCGGTATGACGGAAACTAGGGCGGCAAGAGTGGAACAAAACACCAGGCATAAGGCCGAGTCTTCCACCCTTTACCAAGTATATAGATGCATTAATAATATAAGAGATATTGTGATATCCCAACCAAAATCCTGTCCACCATGGAGCAATCTTCAACCTCACCTGCAACTAACAACGCTATAAGAGAGGCTGAGCAAAGCGGTAACATAGCCAAGCAACGGCTTGCTAGGAAGGGTTTCAAAGGTTAGAGGTTCATGGCAATTTGGGAAGGCTTGAAGAACAGGTGATAGGTAGCGCAGCATAGCGATAGAACGAAACAACTAGCATAGCAATGATAGTAGTGAAATCCAGGGTAGCGGTCATCTTGCCTGAAATCCCACAAGGAAGAAGAACGAGTCCATGAAGAAGACGAACGGATGAAGCCACGAAGACGAACCAAGCGTAGACGAACGAATCCTCACGATCGCAACGAAATGGGAACTATCAAGAAGAAGCACACAACATGGTAAACACACCACACATGAACAAGGCATGATGCTCAACCAAGTGTGATGCAAGACAAGACTACATGGAGCTACTCATGGCAAGAGGTGATGCATACAAGAGCAACACAACAAGGCAAGTTTAAATGAGGCCGGGAACAACATATAACAATTCCGGTAAGTCCTCATATGCATATTTCGAAATTGGTCCAGATCTGAATAAACCTTATGTTCAAGTTGTTAAACAGCAAGTTAAGATGCACCAAGATGATCTACACGAGATTCTAGTCAAGTTACATATGAAGTTCATTTAATTTGGAGCTACGGCCTAGAAGATATGAGCAAAACAAGTTAGACATGGCATTGATGCAAAATGCATACAAACATCAAGCAAACACCTCAAAACAAGGATGCAACATGATAATATGAAACTACATGCAAAATCAAGTAAGTTTCATATAGAGCACACTCAAAACGGAGCAACGGTTCAACACACACACACTATACAAGTTATAGCAACAATCTGTCCAAAACAGCAACTAGGCATATTGCAAGCATCAAAACAACATGCTACAGGACCTTAGCAAGAAAAAAAGGCATGGGCATGATGTACAGGTAAAGCATAACAAAACATGAACACTGAGCTATCTCCAGAAATCGCTAGAACATGCTCAAAAACACATGGCAAGATTGCAAATAGTAACAGTTTTAGACTTATCAGAAAATAACATCAGGTTGCAATGTTTAGAGCTATCAAGCAACATGTTATAGAAACTTATCATGGCAAACAAAGGCATGGCATGATACTACTAATTGCATAGAACAAAAGTCCCTTACTGACCATAAGCCAAAAAGGATCAGAAGATATGATGGCACCCATGTAAACATAGCAAGTTATAATACAGATTCCTACATGGCAGGAACAACGATAAGTAGGCATGTAGATGAGCTTGTACCACTCACCATGGAGTAATACATGGCATGGCAAGGCAACCAACAGTAATAAGACATGATTATGAAGCTAAGCATGGCAAGAGAAAGTTCATAGGGTGCAATGTATCACTAAGAACAATCATGGTAACAACTGAACTTAATGTTAACAGGATGACAGCAACATTATTTAGCAACTTTGGAGCATGATAACAACAAGCTACAGCAGGCTATAAATGAAACCAGGGGCATGGATGGATAGATCATGACATGTAGAACAAAACACCCTTAGTGAACATCTCCAGGTTATGCATAGAATGACTTGTAGCAGCAGGTTTACATAGCATCACGAAATACAAATTCAACCTAACAAAATAGCAACAACAAGTATACTACTTCACGAGCTCGATTCACTCACCACAAGTCATTGCATGACAATATAAGCATAAAATCAGCAAGAAGACATGTTTATGAAACTAACCAAGGCAATAACAAGTTCATAGCATGCAAGGATCAACTACAACAACCTTGGCAAAATTGAATAACATGTAAACAATCTGCGAGGAAACATTTTGTAGCAAAAGTAGAGCACGAGAATGACATGCTAGGCTACTCCATAACTGCAACCAGGGGCATGAATGGATAGAGCAGAACCATATGTTCAAAACATCCTTACTGAAGTATCTCAAAATAAGCATGGATCTCTCTGTAGCATCATGTTTACATGGCATCAAAATAACAGCAGAACGGGGACTAAAATCAGCAACATCACGAAGTCTAGTTTACATGCTTGTGCTAGTCACCACATTGATCACAAAAATACATGGTAAGCACCTCTGTAAAGAAGACATGGCATAGTTCAAAACACATGTAGACATCAACCTCATAAGATGCACACATCAAACATGGCAAAAATGACAAATGAGCATGTTCTGTTAACAGACAGCAGATAACATTATATAGCACTCTTGCAACAATGATTCAGGCATCAAGATGAGCTCAAATGAACATGATGCTATGGAATGAAATGAAGTACTCGTTGAGACGAACAATTTGACGTATTACACGCACGAAACGGAGCAGTATGCATGGAGTTATGACGCGATGAACATGGCATGATAATGTCAAAAATACAGGGACTTAGGCAAAATTACCTCTGTGAAAAGTCAACGTGGGACGGGTTCGACCCGGGACGGAGGGATCCGGGCGTGGGGAGGCGTTTGGTTCGGGACCCCGGTGGATCTGGTCCCGATCCAGATTCGGCCGGAGCTCTCGCCGGAGATGGCGGGGACGAGGCAGCGGCGACCCGGCAGTGGCGCTCGGGGTCGGGGAAGACGGGCGCAGTCGGGCTCGCGCGGGGAGTGGTGGCCGGAGCAGTGGAGGCGGCGGCCGGCGATGGCGCCCGGGGCGGCTGGCGCGAAGGAGCTCGCCGGCGGCGAGGAGCTTCGGGCGGCGAGGGTCGCCGGCGGGGAGAGGCGCAAGGCGGGCAGCGGCTTCGGGACAGGGGCGGCGAGGCCTCCGGCGAGCAAGGCGGCGAGGCGCGCGAGCCGGGAGGCCAGCGGCGGCGGAGGTCGGCGCCGGCGGCGGCGGAGGTCAGCGCGGGGTGCGGAGGGGCGCGGGGCGCGCGGTCGGGCCGCGGCGGCACGGGGAGGAGAGAGAAGGCGACGTGCTGACGTGGCGGCAGGGGATTGGGCATGGGCGGCGGAGCGGACATGTCCAGCGGCGGGGGAAGTTTGTCCGGCGGCGCGGAGGGAAGAAGGCTAGGGTTTGGACCGCGAAAATGGAAGGGGAGGGCCTATTTATAGATTCTGGGAGCTAGGAGAGTCCAAAAAAGGAGCGGTTTTCGCCCACACGACCGTGATCGAACGACCGAGAGCATGGGGGGAGTTAGATGGGTTTTGGGACACTTTGGAAGGGTGTTGAGCTGCAAGACAAAAGAGGCTTTTACGGTTACCCGGTTAACCGTTGGAGTATCAAATGACCTCCAAATGGAACGAAACTTGACATGCGGTCTACCGGTGCTATACCAAGGCCGCTTGGCAAACCTTGGGACATTCCGAGAAAGTTTAACACCCACTCACAACAGGAGACAAAAGGGGGACGCCGAAGGGCATAGGAGTGCCGGATTGCAAAATGGACAACGGGGAAAATGCTCGGATGCAAGAAACGAACACGTATGCAAAATGAAATGCACATGATGACATGATAAAATGCAACATGCAAGCAAATGACATGGCAACGACGGCGAATAACTGGCAGACACCTGGCGCATCGAATCCGGGGCGTTACAGGGGGTGTCCCGCTCTCCATAGCATCCGAACCCAGCAAATCCTCCGACGAGGATTGTTCGGCGCGGGACCTCACAGGACTGTAAAAAGTATGGCTCAGATTAAAATGTTATGCCATGACAAGTCTGGACGTGTAAGCATGTTCGGATTTTGTACTCACGAGTTCACCAGGGCTGGGCCCTGGAATCCCACTCTGGGCTGCTATCGGCGGCGGCAGTGGACTCCTTTGGAAGGGGAGTTTTTTCCCTCTTACGTGACTTGGCCTCCAAGGATGTGGAGGTCGTCCTTTTGTTTCTTTCCCCCACGGGGGATTCGTCTCCCTCCTCCTCCTCCTCTTCGGAGGAAGAATGGGCATTTGAGTCTTTGGATTTTGTGTCCGAAGCGCCATGGCGACGGAGGGTGCCTCTGGTCTTCTCGGCCTCCTTTTTGGCCTTCTTCTTCGGTGCCTTGTAAGGCGCCGGGACCAGCATCTTCGTCAGAAGTGGGCCGGCCGGTTGTTCTGGCAGTGGGGACGGACAGTAGATCCGCCCCGCCTTCTTCGCCCAGCCCTAGGAAAGTTTTGGGAAATACATTAAGCATTTTCCTAAGGATATGCCAATAAAATATTTGAATTGTTAACGTACGATTACTTACCGAACTTGCAGGGCGGGACAGTTGGTACCCGCGGTCCTCGGCGGAGTCCGGCCACGATTTGCTGGACTTGAAAAGCACCTTCCAGATGTCCTCGTGCGACGAGCCGGAGAGCTCTAGCAGGGTCTGGTGCTTGGCCGGGTCGAACTCCCATAAATTGCAAGCCCGGTGCTGACAAGGTAGAATCCGGCGAACTAACATCACCTAGACTACATTGTCGAGCTTGATGTTCTTGACTTCCATGAACATGCGTCTGGAGCGCCGATAGTTCGTCAAACGAAGCCCACTCCAGGCCCTTCTTCCCTTCTTGGGCCAAGACGTGAGTCGCAGAGGGGCTCCGGAACTGAATTCCGGAGCGGCGGCCCATTCCTTGACGTGCGGCTCAGTGATGTAAAACCACTGCTGCTACCACTCCTTGACGGAGTCATTGAAAGTACATGTTGGCCATGTAACGTTGGGCATCCTTCTCACCATGGCACCTCCGCACTCGGCATGCTCGCTGCTCACTACCTTGGGCTTCATGTTAAACACCTTCAGCCATAAGCCAAAGTGTGGCGGGATGCGGAGAAAGGCCTCACACACGACGATGAATGTCGAGATGTTGAGGAAGGAATTTGGGGATAGATCATGAAAATCAATCCCGTAATAATACATGATGTCGCGAACGAATGGGTGAAGGGGAGACCCTAGCCCGCGGACAAAATGAGGGAGGACTACCACCCTCTCGTGGGGTTCTGGAGTGGGGATGATCTGTCCCACCGTCGAAAGACGGTGGCCAATTCTCTTGGCCAGATACCCGCCCCCCTCCCGAAGCTTTTTGATATCCTTCTGCCGGACGGTAGAGGCCATCCACTTGCCTCCTGCTCCAGATCCGGACATTTTCGGGAAGCCTTTTTGGGCGAAGAAGACGAACGCTTGGGCACTAGGGCTCGAGCGAAAAGGAATGGATGAGCAGAGGAAGAAAAAGGCGTGGGTGAAAGAGGGAGTTCCTTATCCCCTTATAAAGGCAGCGCAGATCCTGCGCCTCCCCACTTGCCCGGTAAATTCGCTTATTCCCCAAGCACCACGATCGATGGCACGGTTGGGTTACCCACACCTGTATTGATGAGAATCCCGTGATAAGGGGACACGATCTCTGCTTCGACAAGACATGCGATAAAACTATCTCGCGATATGTGCGGTGGCTGGTTGTGAAAAATGGTTCGAATAATGACCGGGCCGTGGCGTGATGTCACGCTATGAAAAGTTGTCAGCAGATTAGATTTGTGGAATATTGTTCTCTCTACGGTGGTATGTGGAATTTGTTTCGTAGAGCCGGACACGACTCTCGTGTTCAAAATCTTCTATGGAGTATTCGGAGAAGGAACCCGCCTTGTAATGCCGAAGACAATCTGCGCGCCGGACTCATCGTCATTGAAGCCTGGTTTAGGGGCTACTGAGGGAGTCCTAGATTAACGGGTCCTCAGATAGCTGGACTATATACTTTAGCCGGACTGTTGGACTATGAAGATACAAGATTGAAGACTTCGTCCCGTGTCCGGATGGGACTCTCCTTTGCGTGGAAGGCAAGCTTGGCAATTCGGACATGTAGATCTCCTTCTCTATAACCGACTCTGTGTAACCCTAGCCCCTCCAGTGTCTATATAAACCAGAGGGTTTAGTCCGTAGGACAACAACAATCATAATCATAGGCTAGCTTCTAGGGTTTAGCCTCTACAATCTCATGGTAGATCAACTGCTGTAATACTCATATCATCAAGATCAATCAAGCAGGAAGTAGGGTATTACCTCCATCGGGAGGGCCCGAACCTGGGTAAACATCGTGTCCCCCGCCTCCTGTTACCATTAGCCTTAGACGCATAGTTTGGGACCCCCTACCCGAGATCCGCCAGTTTTGACACCGACAACCACCCCTCCACGGGCTACTGTTCACCCAGCCCTCCACCGGCTACTGTTCAACCAGCCCTCCACCGGCTACTGTTCAACCTTCCCTCCACGGGGTCTTGTTCATCCAGCCCTCCACGGGGTCCTGTTCATCCACGCCCAACCGGCTCAATCGATCGGGGTCTTGTTCATCTAGCAGCAACACCACGGGGTCCTACTACTAGGAAAAGGGCTATAGATGGAAATGACACTAATGACGCACCAGACATGTGGTGCGCCATTAGTATATACTAATGGCGCACCACCTTCTGATGCGCCATTAGTGTTGAAACTACTAATGGCGCACCCTGCCCACGGTGCGCCATTAGTACCAAAAATTTTTTTTGAACTAGTGCGCCTGTCCAAACATACTAATGGCGCACCGTGGGTGTGGTGCGCCATTACTAGTTAAACTAGTAATGGCGCACCATGCCACGGTGCGCCATTAGTAACCTTGGCCACCACTTCCACCGAATGCACCCCCCCCCCCCCCCCCGTGGATCGCCTTTTCAGTTTTAAAAAAAAAAGAAAATGATAAAAATGTCAAAAAAATAAAAGAAAATAAGTTTCCTATGTGATATGTGGCCTAGTTGTTGGGAAATTTGCAAATATGAATTTTGACTTCATTTGCAAAATCTCGCGAGAATTTGTAAAAATGGGCATAACTTTTGCATACTAACTCGGATGAAAAAGTTTTTTATATGAAAAATCATCTACTCGAAAGTTACATCCAAATTTAACGGGGGGAACCCCGTTAAACATTTTCAAAATCCTCAAAAACCTAACAGGAAAAAAGATACGGGGCTTTTAAGATCTAGAGAGGCAAAAAAATCAAAAAAAATTCAAACTTACTAATGGCGCACCTACCCATGGTGCGCCATTACTATCTTCCCGCCTTCAAAATTCAAAATAAGTCAAAAAAATAAAAAAAGTTACTAATGGCGCACCTGACCATGGTGCGCCATTAGTATCTTCTCTCCTTCAAAATTCAAAATAAGTCAAAAAAATAAAAAAACAATTACTAATGGCGCACCTGCCCGTGGTGCGCCATTAGTATCTTCCCGCCTTCAAAATTCAAAATAAATCAAAAAATAAAAAAATTACTAATGGCGCACCTGCCCGCGGTGCGCCATTAGTATGCCGTATATATGGCTGGTCCTCTCCTCCTCTCTTCATTTCATCTTCCCTTCTCTCCTCCACCATACTTCTCCTCTCCGGTGACCTTCTCCTCCTCTCCGGCGACCTCCTCCTCCCTCCTCCCTCCTCCCCTCCCCTCCCCTCCCCTTCCCTCATGGTTTCTTCTCCCTCCTCTCCGGCGACCTCCTCCTCCCTCCTCCCTCCTCCCCTCCCCTCCCCTCCCCTCCCCTCCCCTCCCCTCATGGTTTCTTCTCCCTCCTCTCCGGTGAGCTCCTCCTCCCTCCTCTCCGGTGAGCTCCTCCTCCCTCCTCTCAAGTGAGCTCCTCCTCCCTCCTCTCCGGTGAGCTCCTCCTCCCTCCTCTCCCTCCTCCCTCCTCTCCGGTGAGGCAAAAAATCCCCTCCTCTCCGGTGAGCTCCTCCTCCCTCCTCTCCGGTGAGCTCCTCCCATCCCCTCATGGTTTCTCCTTCCTCCTCTCCAGCGACCTCCTCCTCCTCCTCTCCGGCGAACTCCTCTCCGGCAAAAGACCATGGCAACAAGATCCAAAAATAGGAACAAAATTTGAGAATATTGTCGTGCCAAAAAACAAGCAAAAAAACGAGCAAAAAATGGGCAAAAAATCACGATCCAGATCTAGATTCAAAATGGCGCATCACAGGACAGTGCGCCATTAGTATGCCGCGGTTACTAATGGCGCATCCAGTTGTGGTGCGCCATTAGTATCCAAAGCACCTGGGTATACATGGCCCCTGGGAGGCATACTAATGGCGCACCGTGGCCTATACTAATGGTGCACCAGTGGTGCGCCATTAGTATACCAGATACTAATGGTGCACCACTGGTGCGCCATTAGTAAAAATTACTAATGGCGTGCTGTTAATGGCGCACCACAGATGCGCCATTAATGGCCATACTAGGTGCGCCATTAGTAGGGGTTTTTCTAGTAGTGTCCTGTTCATCCAACCCCCCACCGGGAACTGTTCATCCAAACCCCTCCCCCCCCCCCCCCAACAACAACACTCATTGTTTATTCAGAGGCAGCATCGATCGGCTTCAGTTAGCAGCAGTAGCAAAGGAACCGCCCGACCGGGTTCAGTTAATAGCCATCAATTGTTCGCTCGGGTTCAGTAACGTGTAGCCTGCAGTGCAATCGCTCGGGTTCAGTTGGGGAATGCCTCGCTCGGGTTCAGTTAGAGCCCAACGCCTCACACCCACGCGCATGCGTGTACGAGAGATTTTGCCTTCGGATCTGTGGTAGAAGGTATACGCAAATAGTTTCTTTAGGGTATCCTATGAAGACACATTTCTCCGCTTTGGGTTCGAGCTTATCAGGTTGAAGCCTTTTGACATAAGCGTTGCATCCCCAAACTTTAAGAAATGACATCTTAGGTTTCTTGCCAAACCATAGTTCATACGGTGTCGTCTCAACGGATTTAGATGGTGCCCTGTTTAACATGACTGTGGTTGTCTCTAGTGCATAACCCCAAAATGAAAAGGAAAATCGGTAAGAGACATCATAGAATGCACCATATCTAATAAAGTACGTTGCGATGTTCTGACACACCATTACACTATGGTGTTCCATGTGGCGTGAGTTATCAAACCTGACCAATGGGGCCCACTGGTTAGTGACTTAGTTAATTAACAGAGTTAATTAGTGCTAAGCTAACCCTAACTAAATTGTCAGTAGGGCTGGGCCCACATGTCAGCGAGTTAGTGGGTTAACTAAATCTAGTTAATAAGTTAACCAAAAGTTAGCAAGGGTCGGGGCCACACGTCAATGACTCACTGGGGGTCGACCAGTGGTCAAACCCGGGTTAACTGGGTCAAACCCGCCGGCGGTTAGTTGTCGACGAGGTCATTCGCGACGAAGCGCGTCGGGGTCCGCCTACAGGGGCATGTTTGGCGCGTAGGGAGTAGCTATGGGGAGCTGGCGAGTGGCACATCCACTGGTGGCAGCGACTGGAGTTGTGGTGACTTATAGCGGTGGCGGCGGCGAGTTGAGCGGCGGCTGGAGCTCGGGCATGTGCGCGGGCAGTGCTGCAGTGCGCGAACAGGCAAGCTGAAGAGCTAAGGAGGCTCTAAGCGACGCGGCAAGCGCATTAGACACGCTGGAGTAACCAAATGGTCGACGAAGCTGTGTCGGCGATGAGCTCGGTCGGCGACACGTTCGGTCTCGATGAAAGCGATGGCTAGAGCTCAAATTAGACCATGGGAGTAGGGGAAACGGATCAGGGGCTCACAGCGCGTCGCGTGGAGGACTCGACGGGTCGGGGAGGCTCTAGAGACGATAGAGTGGCGACGGTGATCGCTGGTGCTGGAGCTTGAAGATGATGTCGATGGCAGCGATACGGCGCGTCCCCGGTTGCTTGGCCCCTCGAGGACGTAGAAGACGTCATGGCGGAGCTCTTGGGCACGAAGATAGGTCGAGGGGGAGGCGGTGGCTGTGGTGATGCATGGCAGAGCTCTCGAGCGTGCTCGGGTCTAAGCGAGAGAGATATCAAAGGGGGGACACGGGGGAGAGTGGGAGAGGTCCTGGGGGGTCGTGGCGTCTCCAGGCGCATCAGGGCAGCGGCGGGAAGCAGGAGGTGGCGCGCGTGCGTGCGCGCATAGCGGCCACACATCCTCCTGCCTACTGGCAGGAGGTTGAAGGCGGTGGTGGTTGCGGTGGGTTGGGCCGGCAGTAGTTGGGCTAGGTGGCTGGGCTGGCTGACTGGACCGGCCAGGTAAGTTAGCCCAGGTTGGTTTCCTCTCTCTCTCTCCTTTTGTAAGAATAAATTCGAGGCATATTGTTGATCATCCGAGGACCAAGAAATCACACGAGCACGACACCGAGATTTGTTAACGAGGTTCACCGATATGGCTACATCCCCGGGGCCTGACTACGGGCGCTCCTCCCCGTGACACCGTCACAATACCGCACACCGGCCACCCGGGCACCGGCACACGCCGCCGGCTCCCCCTTGCGCGCCTGTGCTATTATGTTGGCATAGGTTACATCGTATGTCTACCCCCGCTATATATGAGAGGCCTAGGATACAAGTGTCCTAGTAGGACATGACTCCATATCCTATCTAAACACAATACAACTACAAGTCCAACTGTAACCTACCTCGTACACTATATTCGACACAACTCCAACAAACTCCACCTTGGCGAATATACTCCACCACCTTGAATTTGTCAATGCGTCAAACTTCCATGTACATTGGACTTGAGTTTATCTCATGAGTACCGCTGCTACTCCAAAGACTCCATGTGACTCCACCTGCAACTTGTAGTTCCTTCTTTTCTTGACCATAGTCAATGCTCGAGCAAAATTAAGTTCCTCTTTACTCTAGTTTGTGTTCCCAACTTCCAGAGTATCCGTCAACGCCATCACACACCGATCAGCGACCTGCGTGAAAGTGAACAACTCACATATTGGGTGTCACACATAAGAGTTACCTGAACTCAACATCACCGCTCCTTTCTTGACCGCCTGTCTGAAACTTGAAAGAATTTCACCATTGCTTGTAGTCATTCCGAGTCAAATTCGTAGTTGTCTCACCACATGTATGACCACCAGAGCCCTGGTCCGTCTCCATGTCCCGTGCATACCGCACGCCTCGCCGCTATTACCGCGTCGAGCCTCTACTGTCCCGGTCGAGTCTCAAGGGTCGCGAACCCACACCACTCAACCCCCACTGTAGAGTACCACCGATCATCACCGACCAATGATGAGTTTCATGCTTCCATCAGACCACTGGGCTCCAGTCCGAATTACGTGTCCCTCGCTTTTTCCCATCCGCTGAATAGGCTTCGATTCTCTGGATACTTACACCGTAGCCCCTCAATCCAGCTCCACCTTCGACATGACTCCATGGTAGATGATCAGCCCACCCCTACGCCCCGTCGACTCCAAGCTCTCATGTGCACCGTCTTGAATCAACCCCGCGTCATAGTCTTGTCGAAGCCACACAAGCCCTCGAGGGCCTGCACCACGTGTTTCCACGCCCAGAAGTCGGTCACCATCAGCATCACGCCCTGTGTCGTCATCGCCGATCCCACCACCGTCTTCTGTACCAACCGACTTGCGTCGATCCCGTCAGACTGCCCAGTCCGACCCAGCCAAACTCGTTCGACTGTTTGACACGCTCAAGACTCCCAAATCGCCTTCCACAAAATTTCCATCCATCACCAAAAATTTCCATCTTAGCTGACACGACTTCCTGCAATGCCTTCAAGCATCCCCATTGTGCCAACAAATCTTTCACCCTTGTCTGCCATAACCCAAGGTTTTCAGTTCCGTGAACTTCTCCGCCTCAAACCTGGTACCCGATGACGCCATAGTTCTTTGTACGACTGACCCTGCGAAAAATTATCCGAGCTTTCCTCACGTGATGCCCAAGTACATAAGCAAAACCTGACATGGTACACCCTCATGCACTAATAGCAAATTCCAACCAAAGAACAAAAATCTTCTGGTCTTCACGTGAAGCAGCACCTGGCTCAATTCCCGATGCTAGCACTGTCCTTTGTGTCAAATCTGCTCCTGATGGATACACAATGATGGATGTTTGCCTTTGTCAATCTGATCTGCCCGCCTCCGTGTCGCACAGGAGAGGCCGCTGTCTCCAGGGACTCGGTCCCTATTTTTTTCCATAACAAATCTCCTGAGTCGATCCGACTTGCACCACAGCCCTACCGCGTAGCGCACCTAGGCAGCCTTCCGCGCGACCTCCAGCGCAACATACGCACCAGCTAGCCCGGCTGGGCCAGCCCACACCACGCGCGCCTCGGCTCCGCTTGGCCCGCCGAGCATCGCTTGCCACGCGCATCTCCAGGACGCATCACCTTGCAATCGAGTCGCACACGCCGTATAGGGTTGTCTCCTACGTCCGCTGACAGCTCACAATCAGATCTGTACAACTTGTCGAGATTGCCTTCATCTGACATATTTTCCAATCGGTCCCAACCGCGCACACCAGTTGCTCTACGGCGACTTCCAGTGCAGACGATACCGATCAACACATCAAACCTTCCTTTTGATCAACAATCCACAGCCTCCGAATAACCTAGCTCATGATACCACTTGTTAGAATAAATCCGAGGCATACCATTGATCATCCGAGGACCAAGCAATCACACGAGCATGACACTGAGATTTGTTAATGAGGTTCACCGATATGGCTACATCCCCGGGGCCTGAATACGGGCGCTCCTCCCCGTGACACCGTCACAATACCACACAACGGCCACCCGGGCGCCGGCACACGCCGCCGGCTCCCCCTTGCGCACCTGTGCTATTATGTTGGCATAGGTTACATCGTGTGTCTACCCCCGCTATATATGAGAGGCCTACGATACAAGTGTCCTAGTAGGACACGACTCCATATCCTATCTAAACACAATACAACTACAAGTCCAACTGTAACCTACCTCGTACACTATATTCGACACAACTCCAACACCTTTTTAAATCTTTCTGTTTTTTCTTTTTTTCTAATGTTTGTTTTGATTTGATCTAAATACCAAATCAATTTAAAACTTCATGAAGATAACTATGTGAACTAAGTGGTCTTATCTAAAGCCACACAACAATTTCCAGAATTATTGAACTTATATTTAATATATAATAAATATAGACCCAATACAAATAATTATTTGGTTGGCTCAAATGCCCAAAATAATTATTTGTGAGCTCCTAAAAATATTGACTTGAATTTTACCTCTGGCCAATATTTTCAGAGAGAATTAGGAACATTTTCTTGGACCTATTTGAAGCAATTTTTATCTTGATCATTTCCAAAAAATAATTTCAGAGGCTTTGCAAATTCCCTCAATTCAAATTCATCTGACATTTAAACATGATGCTCACATGAAAGCTAGCCTAGGTCATACCAGATCTAGGGATGTGACACTGTAAAGGAAAATAAGCGTTGTACAAACTTGTGATGGTGAAGTAATAAAAGCGACGGACTGCATGATAAAGGTTGCTATCATAAGGGGCAATATAACGGGACGTTCCTGTCACGCCCAAGATGCGACCCTATCCTAAAGGAACTCGAAGGTCCCACCAAGGATAGAAGCGCATCTTGAAGACGCTTTTGCAAGGTGGATATCATTACATCAACATTACATAATAGATGGGGATACATACAAGGGGCATACAATGCCACGAGAATACATCAATACATCATACATAAGATCAACATCCGACTACGGAGGAAATACAAACAGAAACTCAAACGACATCCACCCTGCTAGCCCAGGCTGCCGACCTGGAACCTATCCTCTGATCGAAGAAGAAGCAGAAGAAGAACTCCAAAACAACCAAATATCACTCTCGCGTCATGATCATCACATAACCTGTACCTGCAACTATTGTTGTAGTAATCTGTGAGCCACGAGGACTCAGCAATCCCATTACCATGGGTATCAAGACTAGCAAAGCTTAAAGGGAAAGGAAGGGGTAAAGTGGTGAGGTTGCAGCAGCGTCTAAGCATATATGGTGGCTAACATACGCAAATAAGAGCGAGAAGAGAGCAAATGGAACAGTCGTGAAGCTAGCAATGATCAAGAAGTGATCCCGAACTCCTACTTACGTCAATCATAACCCAGAAACCGTGTTCACTTCCCAGACTCCGCCGAAAAGAGACCATCACGGCTACACACGTGGTTGATGCGTTTTAATTCGTATCTGGTGTCAAATTATCTACAACCGGACATTAACAAATTCCCATCTGCCCATAACCGCGGGCACGGCTTTCGAAAGATAATACCCTGCAGGGGTGTCCCAACTTAGCCCATGATAAGCTCTCGCGATCAAAGAAGGATATACCTTCTCCCAGGAAGACCCGATCAGACTCGGAATCCCGGTTTACAAGACATTTCGGCAATGGTAAAACAAGACCAGCAAAGCCGCCCGGATGTGCCGACAAATCCCGATAGGAGCTGCACATATCTCGTTCTCAGGGCACACCGGATGAGCAAGACGATGGGTTGGCATAGACCCTGGTTGCCCAGGGGGCGCCGGACATCGCTCGGTTTGGACCAACACTTAGACAAGCATTGGCCCGGGGGGGCTAAAATAAATATGACCCTTGGGCTCCGGAAACCCAAGGGAAAAAGGGCTAGGTGAGGCAAATGGTAAAACCAAGGTTGGGCCTTGCTGGAGGAGTTTTATTCAAAGCGAACTATCAAGGGGGTCCCATAAATCACCCAACCGCGTAAGGAACGCAAAATCCGGGAACATAACACCGGTATGACGGAAACTAGGGTGGCAAGAGTGGAACAAAACACCAGGCATAAGGCCGAGCCTTCCACCCTTTACCAAGTATATAGATGCATTAATTAAATAAGAGATATTGTGATATCCCAACATAATCCTGTCCACCATGAAGAAATCTTCAACTTCACCTGCAACTAACAACGCTATAAGAGGGGCTGAGCAAAAGCGGTAACATAGCCAAGCAATGATTTGCTAGGAAGGGTGAAAAGGTTAGAGGTTCATGGCAATTTGGGAGGCTTGATGAGCAAAAGATAGGTAGCGCAGCAAAGCGATAGAACGAAGCAACTAGCATAGCAATGATAGTAGTGAGATCCAAGGTGACGGTCATCTTGCCTGAAATCCCGCAAGGAAGAAGAATGAGTCCATGACGAAGACAAACGGGAGTAGTCAAACGAATCCTCACAACCGCAACATTACCGGAACTAAGAAGCAACACCGGAAAGAAAGAAACAACATGGTAAATGCACAAGCATAAACATGGCATGATGCACAATCAAGTATGATGCATGTCCGGTTTAATGAGGCATGGCATGGTAAAGTGCAACAAGCAGTACTAAAAATTAAGTGGAGCTCAATATGCAACGAGTTGCATATTGATGAAACACCACATGACTTATTTAGTTCTCTCTCGGTTATGTACGCATCAATATTAAATGTTGGTTAACATGGCAAGAGGTGAGGCATAATAAAACTACCTATCTAAGCAAGTTTAAATGAGGCCGGAACAACAAAACAATAATTCCGAAAAATCCCCATGTGCATATTTTGAGTTTGGTACTGTTCTGCCCTAAACCATATTTTAGAGTTGTTAAACAGGAAAATAAAGTGGACCATGTTATTCTATGCATTTTTCCACCCCATTTGCATATAAAGTTTAATTAAATCCGAGCTACGGTTATTTAGTTATGAAATAAATCATTTTAGCATGGCAGTTATGCAAAATTAAACAAACAGCTAGTTTAAACATATTTAACATGGATGAAAGTGGGAAATCATTAATCTACACAAAAATCTAAGCATTTTACATGCTTGAATCATTTTAATCCGATGCACGATTAATGAGTTATTAATGCATGAACTACAGGGGGTTTTCTATAAAACTGTAATACACTGGATAATGTCTAAATTCGCAGCAACAGGAAAAAAACAACACTAGGCTGAAACTGCTGGGTGCTGGGTTGGGGTTCTGGTCACATTGGGCCTGGCCCGGTCGGTGGAAGAGGCAGGCCGGCAGGGCGCTGCCGGGCTGAAGCAGAGGAGCGGTTGGGCCAAATCTGGCGATGGGGAGGTGGCCCAGGCGCATACGGTCAAGGGCGCGGTCAACGGGGCGAGCGGTTGGTGCTATGCTCGTGTTTGTGGAGGAAGCAGAGGGACGCGGGGCGCTTGCAGCAGGTCGACGGCGCGGGGCGAGGAACGGCAGCGCGGCGGCGGGATCCGGCCAGGAAGGGTCGCGGGAAACGGCGGGGATGGATGGATCCACCTCGGATCCGGCGAGGCAGGGCTCCATGGTGCGAACGAGGCTCCTCATGTTCGTCCTGAAGACAGAGAGAGACCGCGAGGTTAAGGAGAAGGAAGAACCAGGGAAGAAGGAGAGGGAGGCGACGAGGAGCTGCAGAAGGGCCTGCCTTGGAGCACTGGTTCTCGGCGACGAGCATCAGGGAGGCAGGAGGCCTCGGGCGGTTCAGGGTGTGGTCAACACGAGCAGCGGTCGCGTCCTGAAACTGACGAAGCGGGCAGCGACAGCTTCGTTCGTCTGATCGAAACAGAGACGAGGCCCTGCGGCAGGAGGCAAGCACGGACAGCCGGGGCGAGGGGATCCGGGCGGAGGCAACCCAATCGAGCGGTACGAACGGCAGGGACGGGAAGGACACACACGACGGCTCCGGTTGCTGGCGTCCATGGCAGCAGGGGCGAGCCCCGTTCGTCTCCTGGCAGATAAGAATTCAAACGAGGAAGGGAGAGAGATTAGAGAAGGAATGAGAGGGAAACAGGGGAGAGAAAGAGGAGACGGGCGGCAACTCATCTGTTGGGTTCGCCGGAGACGGTCGGCAACGTGGCCGGAGGCAGGGACGAGGTGCTCAAGCGTGAGGCTATGTGGTGGTTGGATCGATGGGTTGGACAGCGCTGAAAACGAGGGAGATGGTCGGGTCGGCTGGATTGGGAGGGATCCCGAGGAAAACGAAGTGGCGGCGGCGGTGATAGGATAGGGGAGGAATGGATGGGATAGGGATAGGGTTAGACTATATATATAGGTAGGGATTAGGGTAGGGTTAACCCGGTCCGTCCGATCATAATCGGGCGATCGAGAATAACTAGGTTAGATAGTCCAGATAATAAAACGGAGATGTTTTATAGACGTTAGGGGATGATCCGGACTCATTGGTCATGACAGCTCGGGTCGGGTTCGGGGGACTTTCGGACGCGTGCGCGAGGGGTCTGAGAGCTGGCAAGAGGGGTTAGGTGGTCGCGTGCAAGTGGGTGGTTGGTCTCAGAACGGTCAACGATGACAAGCGAAGAGAAGCGTTAAGCGGCAACTACAAGCGGATGCAAGTTTTATGAAAACATGCGGATGCAATGCGGATGATGCAACGATGAAATGCAACAAACAAATGAAGCACACACGACGAACTCGAAAAACATGGAAGGCGTCTGAAGCATCGGTCTCGGGGCATTACAGTTCCTTTGCATTAAGAGCTTGGGCATCCAAAAATTAAAAGCGCATGACAACCTCTGCTTCCCTTTACGAAGGGCTTATCTTTTACTTTTCAGTATTTACTTTTATGCAAGAGTCAATAGTATTGCTTCCCATTTCAACCTCAATTATTCTCTAGTTGTCAAGCATCATGTGGTGGGGAAAGATCTAGGCACATATGGCCAATCGAATATATTTGATCATGATTTATTATTGTTGACAATTATCTATATGATAAATGAGTTTGGAGGCGAAACATTAAGCCCCTATCTTTCTCTGTGTTCGATGGATGCCATTTGTTCTAAAAATATGCTTTGAGTACTAGCAATCATAGAAGACTATATGATGATTGAGTATATGGAGCTCTTACTTAGACTTTGTTGAATAAGTTGAATTGCAATTGCTAGGTGACTGAGAACATAGGTTGTTAAGTTTCAAGAGAAGGCATTGTTTGAATCATAACATGTGAATTGATTGCTACTTTATCATGATGAGTTTTATGAGAAAGAATTGATGTTATGATGCTAGAAAAAGTGATTGAAATTGCCATTGATCAAACTTATGCATTATGCTAGCATTCACACTACATAAATTATTTCTTTTATCATTTACCTACTCAGGGATGAGTAGGAATTAAGCTTGGGGATGCTGATACGTCTCCAAGGTATCTATAATTTATGAAGTATTCATGCCATGTTTACAACAATTTTATATGGTTTTGGTATGATTTAAATGAAACTAACATGGATTGACGCTGTTTTCAACAGAACTATCGTGGTGTTATTTTTTGTGCAGAAATCAAAGTTCTCCAAATAGAGCGAAACTTTTTGACGATTTTTTTTGGAAGAAAAGAGGCACTAGAAGCTT
Source organism: Triticum aestivum (assembly GCF_018294505.1). NCBI lineage: Eukaryota > Viridiplantae > Streptophyta > Magnoliopsida > Poales > Poaceae > Triticum > Triticum aestivum. The sequence continues at coordinate 558,267,708 of NC_057813.1, forward strand.
CATGGGAGGGCCAGAAGATCCACGAGGGTCCCACTGCCCACCTTGGTGCGCCAGGGGGGGCTGGCTCATACTGGTGGGTAGTGGGCACCTCGAAGCCCATCTGGACGTGAGACCGATGCCAAAGAATCCTATAAATAAATAAACCCCCCCCCCCAAATAACCCTAGATCAAAAGTTCCGCCGCCGCAAGCCTTTGTAGCCACGAAAAATCAATCTAGACCCTGTTCCGGCACCTTGCGGGAGGGGGAAATTATCACTGGTGGCCATCTTCATATCCCGGTGGCGACCATGATGAGGAGGGAGTGGTCCACCCTCGGGGCTGAGGGTTTGTACCAGTAGCTATGTGTTTAAACTCTCTCTCTCTCTCTCGTGTTCTTGATTTGCCACGATATTGATGTATCGCGAGCTTCGTCAATATAGTTGGATCATATGGTGTTTCCCCCTCTCTATCTTGTTGTGATGAATTGAGTTTACCCTTTGAGATTTCGTTCTTATCAGATTGAATACTTTTATGGATTTGAGAACACTTGATGTATGTCTTGCTATGAATACCCAAGGTGACAATGGAGTGTCATATTGATTCACTTGATGTGTGTTTTGGCACTCAACATGCGGATTCCCGAGGTGACATTGGGGTAATCTATGCATAGGGGTTGATGCATGTTCTTGTCTTTGTTTCTCTGGTAGAAATCTTGGGGCACTCTTTGAGGTTCTTTGTGTTGGATTGACTATCATAAATCTGAAATTGTTTGATGCATATCGTATAATCAACTCACGGATACTCGCGGTGACATTGGAGTATCTAAGTGACATTAGAGTTGGTTGATATGTATCATATGGTGTTATTTTAGTATGAACTTTTAGATAGATCGATCGGAAAGGATAACATGTTGTTATTTTAGTACGAACTCTTGGATAGATCGACCAGAAAGGATAACTTTAAGGTGGTTTCGTACCCTACAAACAATTTCTTCTTATATTCTCCGCTAGATAAGAACTTTGGAGTGATTCTTCATAGCACGTTGAGGGATGGTTATATGATCCAATTATATTAGCATTGTTGAGAGATTGCACTAGCGAAAGTACAGACCCTAGGCCTCATTTTCAAGCACTGCAATACCGTTTGTGCTACTTTTGTTACTCGTTACCTTGCTTTTTTATTGTTACTATTACAAAAATCAATATCTACTATCATTACTACACTTGTATCACCATCCCTTCGCCGAACTAGTGCACCTATACAATTTGCCATTGTATTGGGTGTGTTGGGGACACAAGAGACTCTTTGTTATTTGGTTACAGGGTTGTTTGAGAGAGACCATCTTCATCATACGCCTCCCACGAATTGATAAAACTTAGGTCATGCACTTGAGGAAAAATTGCTATTGTTCTACAAAACTCTGCGCTTGGAGGCCCAACACGAGTCAACAATAACAAGTTGTATAGTAGACATCAAAGCACTTTCATTGCCACCTCCCATCCCGCTTATGTTGTCACCAAAGCCAACTCCCATGCCACTCTTATTGCTGCTGAAGCCACCTCTCATGCCGCTCATGTTGCCACCAAAGCCACCTCCCATGTCACTCATGTTGCCGCCGAAACCACCCCCATATATATGTTGCCACCAAAGCCACCGCCCATGCCACCGAAGCCACCATCCATGTTGCCACCAAAGCCACTTCCCATGTTGCCACTAAATGCACCATTTATGGCACCCCCCATCATGTTCATGTAGCCGTCCATTGCACTTCCCATTCCTCCTCCCATCATAATTAACCTCACATTCTACTCATTGAAAATTAAAAGAACAAACACGAGGAAAAAGAAACTTTTTTACCGTTGCAACATTTTGCCGAGCACGTTGGAGGCGGTGGCCGTGGGCGTGGCCACGTCTTCCTCCATGGCAGGCGGCAACGACATAGGTGGAGGAGGAATTCCTTGACCAGATGCAGCTGCCATGGCCGGCGGCTGCGATGAATCGACCAAAGCAGTCACGGTCGGCTTTGCCTTTTTGCTCGCCCATGGATTCGTCGTCGGGTTGAGCCCGGCCGGCCGCTTCACGCCTCCACTGTGGGGTTTGGCCGTCGGCTGCTTCTTCGTCGAGGGTGCAACCACGACTAGCCAATGTGGGGCAAAGCCGGGGCGGCGGCATGGAGGCGGAGGTGGGATCAAAGAAGGTGGTTGGGGCGGAGGCTAAGGGTTGTGTTAATTATGAAAAGCCAAATACAATTCTTTTACGAAGGGAAGCCGATGTATGTTATTCATGGAACCCGCCTTGCAATGCCGAAGACAATCTGCATACTGAATATATCATCATTGAAGACTGGTTCAGGGGCTACTGTGAGAGTCCTGGACTAGGGGGTCCTCGGACGACCGGTCTATTGGATTTGGATATGGGCCGGACTGATGGGCCGTCAAGATACAAGACAGAAGATCACCCCTCGTGTCCGGAAGGGACTCCCGTATGCGTGGATGGCAAGTATATGTGTCCGGATATGTTATTCCTTTCTGTAAAACCGACTTTGTACAACCCTAAGCCCCTCCGGTGTCTATATAAACCGAAGGGTAGATCGGAGGCAGGATCACAACATTGCTAGGCTAGCCAATCTAGGGTTAGCCGACTCGATCTCGTGGTAGATCAACTCTTGTAACCCCTATACTCTTCAAATATAATCAAGCAGGAGTAGGGTTTTACCTCCATCAAGAGGGCCCGAACCTGGGTATACACTGTGTCCTTTGCCCATAGTCACCATTGATCCTCAGACATACAGCTTGGGCCCCCCTACCCGAGATCTGCCGGTTTTGACACCGACATTCCTCCGCACCCTCCCCGTCGCTGCCTCTGGCCGCCCCACCGTGACCTCCTCCATCTATTTAGTAGGTGCTCCCCTCCCCTTTCCTCCCACTTCCCCTATTCCCCTCTCACCTCCTGAATTTTTTTCTCCGTTGGTAGTGACCGAATTCATGTGAAGTGATGAACAGTGGATGGGTTTTGATGTATTGCTACATATTGCTTGTCAAATTGTTGTATATTGATGGAAAGTGGACTGCATATTGTCTTATGTTGATGTACAGTGACTAGTTTATTGATGAATACTTGTTGCATTTTGATGTACATTGGATGGTTGTTTGCTACAGATTGTCATGTAACTACTTGTTGGACCATATATACTAATAGCATGAACAATTTTGTTAGTAAGATCACTGCATTACGGTCAATTTGCATATGAACATATTCACTCATGCCCACGGACATTACAGACAATTCACAACCAAATCTACAGTTTCACGGTTGTTTTAACCAAACAGCCTCCAGCTTCTCCACAGCTTCTTTTCCACAACAGCTTTTGAAGAATCTACAGCTCAACTAAACACAGCCGTGTAGCTCCGTTGAGGTCTCACTCTCTTTTCAAGAATCAGCAGCTCAACCAAACACGGCGTACAGCTCCGTTGAGGTCTCACTCCGAATAGTACACGGTGGGTGCGTAGTTGCGTGCGTGGATGGAATATGCTGCCCGGCCCAAAGATTTCGTTCAGTCATTCCCCAAAACAAATGGAACTTCTTCTAAAAAATAAAACAAATGGAACAGCTCACGCTACCATGGCAGCGACCGTACTGCCTGCTGCAGAGGCAGGTTGCGTGCGTGGAGCCAGCAGCCACCTGCCGCATACCTCCCCCCAATAAATCCGCCACGACGGCACGCAGGCGAAAAATCTGGAGATTCGCTTCTCCTAGTCGGAGCCTCGTCGGAGCCCAGCAAGGCTGGAGTAGTGCCCAGCGGCCGGCGCGAGAGGGAGTCAGAGAGAGAAGGGATGGGGACGGAGCCGACGATGCTGCAGCGGTGGTCGTCGTCGATGTGGGGGATGAGCGGCCGCGACAGGCTGCGGCTGTGGGAGGACAAGGCGTGGCGGGCGCACGCGGCCATGGCCTTCACGCAGCTCGCCTACGGCGGCTACCACGTCCTCACCAAGTCCGTCCTGAACGTCGGCATGAACCAGATCGTCTTCTGCGTCTACCGCGACCTCGTCGCGCTCGCCCTCCTCGCCCCCGCCGCCTACTTCCGAGAGAGGTACGCACCGTACCATCCCCCATGGCTGCTCTGATCTGGACCAATTGACATCGAATTTGACTAGATACTATTCGGGTGCGGATTCTGAATTTCCGCAGGAGGGTGCGGCGCCCCGTCACCCCGCAGCTGCTCGGCTCCTTCGCGCTCCTTGGGTTCACCGGGTAACTCTCCTCTGCTGCTACTGCTGCTGCTGCTGCCTGATGGGGCGAGCAACAATAACTCTCTTCAGTCTCGTGCTGTCTTCCATCGACTAACTCATCACATTCTGGCGGCGTGCAGGATCTTCGGTAACCAGCTCCTCTTCCTGCTCGGCCTCGGCTTCACCAACGCCTCCTACGCCGCCGCGTTCCAGCCCGCCATACCCGTCTTCACCTTCCTCCTGGCCGCAATCGTCGGGTGAGCAATCAACCTGACCCTTGGATGCAAATGCCAACCTGAACCGTAACGAACTACGAAATGTCAATGCATTTCTGGATTCTGACCAGATGCTGAACCGAACCGTAACAGAATTACCAAAATGATCTTGTTCCAGCGTCGAAGTGATCAACGTCTTCACCAGAGACGGCGTCTTCAAGGTCGTCGGCACGGCCGTGTGCGTCTTCGGCGCCGTCCTCATGGTCTTCTACCGAGGCCCCTCCCTGATCGGCCTCGGAGATGCCAATGCGCTGTCTGGCGCCGGCGCGTCATGGAGCGGCAGTTCCTATCCTGCTCAGTGGCTGACGCCAACCACGCTCCAGTTCAATTTTGGAACCTGGAACCTCGGTGTCCTGTGCCTCTTAGGCAACTGCTTCCTCATGGGAGCTTATCTTGTCATACAGGTGATGCAGATTGGGTTGTTTTCAGCTTCATGATAGTTTTTTGCTCTTAATGAGAATTACATCTGAATTTGTGTCCTTTTCTGCTGTGACTGTTTCCAGGCCCCGGTGTTAGTAAAATATCCTGCGAGCTTATCCTTGACAGCCTATTCTTACTCATTTGCCACCATATTCATGGTGTTGACTGGGGTATTTGCAACCAACGGGCTCCATGAGTGGGCACTGACAGGGACAGAAATCATAGCCGTTCTATATGCTGTGAGTATCTGAATAATAATCTATGGCCGCCCTTTAGGATTACAATAGAACTTGTATGACCATGCTACGATGTGCTAACCTCTCCGAGCTTGTTCTAACCACATTTCTTGCTTGCAACCAACAGGGAGTTGTTGCGTCTTGTCTCAACTACGCAATCATGACTTGGGCGAATAAAATTCTCGGACCTTCTCTGGTCGCCCTCTACAATCCGCTCCAACCAGCATGCTCTACCATCCTCTCAACTCTTTTTCTTGGTACCCCAATCTATCTAGGAAGGTATGGACCAACCAACACTCTACCCTATGTGTTATTTGAACATTGTCACATCATGAGTCGTCAAGTTTCGGGTAATTCGAATTGGTTATTTTGCATTGTGTTTATCGGTTGAGCTTGGTGCTCTTTCAAGCAAAATGGTATGACATAATGGCAATGGTGCTTGGCGTAAACTGGTGTTGTTTTCCATGGATACCGTTACTGAAATTTGACTTTTTTTTTATTAGTTTGCCTCACTTATGGGCTATAGAATTCCCACGAATTTATGCAGAACTAAATACCCACCTTGTGAACTACTTGCAGCCTCATTGGAGGAGTCTTCATCATTGCTGGTCTATACCTGGTTACTTGGGCCCGTTACAATGAGGCGCAGAGAATACTGATGTCTGGTTATCTGAATCCTCTTCTTGTGGAGGTGGAGGATGCGCCAGCTCCCAAGAGACAGGAAAATTCCAGCTCAATCGATCCCTGAGACTCGACGAGAGTCCACTGTGTTTTTTTTTTTTTCATAACAGCAGCATCAGCAGAATTACGTTGTATATTAGTATCAGAAAGCTTGTAGTTACCTTCTCTACCATTGGATTAGGTTACATCATTAAGGCTCATACCCAAATACCCTCAACATAAGCTGGAATCGAAATGTGTCGCAATTATCGTTTTCCTAGATGCTATTGGCACTGGCTAACGATGTGCGATGATAGTTCAGTTTCAGCAGTTGTCTTCATGGGTCAAGGAACAGCTTCAGTGATCAAAGGTAATTACTTCATCGAACCCAACTTGTTAATAGTTCGTTAGCTATCATTGTAATTGCTTAATTGGCATATGGTTGCCATGATTGCTGTTGTTAACTTGCATTTTATCTTTTGCGTCAGCAGCTTCCGTTACTGCCAGGGCACCGACTCTGCAATACAGTATAAGACAAACTGTTCTTCTGTGATGATTTCCAATTTTCATCGTGCCATACTTGCAAAGCAATTATGTCTGGAGCTGGAAAAATCAAAGTAGGAGCTCCAAATTCTTTGGCACATCAGGCCGCTGGAGTGTTCTTACTTTGCTTCTGTTGTATCTGCCTTCCACTGTTGTGCCTCTTGCGATGTAAATTGTTGACACGGTTAGAAAGCCATCTTGTGTCGCCCAACTGCTTATGTTTTACTCCCTTCGCTCACTATTATGAGATGTTCTAACTTTTTCCTGATTTGTATGTATATAGACAAATTTAGTATTTGTTCTTCCATATACTGTGAACCGAACGGATGTAGTACTTGGCCATGTTATTTTTCCTACATTTTCTGGCGACAGGTTGTGGTGCCATCAGCAAGGGCTCGCCACAAGGGACAGCACAGGTCGTAGTGTGTGAGGGAGGAAGCGTCGGCATGGCGAGGAAGAAAAAAACGCAGCCATTGGAAGCCAAAGTCGACTGGAACGTAAAATGTTTTCAGCTACCCAATGCATAAGCAATCCCATTTACACAATTCCTACAATATTGATGCGCTCCAAACATAACCCTTAAGCAACACTGGTTATTCCAAAGGGAATTCCGGCGTGCAGATTCCAGTTAAGCAGCACTATTGCAAAACATAAGTGAGGGTAACACAGAATGTTGTCTCGCTTTAAAAAGCCAAAACCAGGTTTAGAGAAGAGAAGTCACACCAGTGAATGGACCTACGACCTCGAGGTAACAATTTACTTTCCTAAATACAAGTCCTTTTAGAGATTCCACTATAAAGACTACATTCTACATTCGGTATGTGGTCTACAGCTTGTAGACTTACATTTAGGTTCGGAGAGAGTACTAGGCCCAGTTCTTACTAGGCCCTAGTTTCATGGCTGACATAATTTCAGAATGGTAGAAAAGTACTTCTCACCATTGCTTGAAGCATCAAGGATTCGGTATCAAGCATATCATAATATCACATCATTGCAATGCCTCTTCAGTGGGCAATGCAATAACTAAGGTGTTTATCAACAACACTAGACTATTCATCATTGTTATAAAGGGCAGCGATTAGTTAAGGTGTTTATCCCACAACATCAGTTGCCACCCTTCTAGGTACCAAGCAAATTGACAGCAACCAGTTATTTAGGCTCAGTTTAGCTCATCCCAGATGTTCTGGAGCACATAATATATCCGATTACAAGACAACCAAATATCTTAAAACGACCGACCAAACAAGACAGTAGTCATAACAATCCATTGCGACGGCAAACAGAGACTTAGAAGAGGCGCTTGAAGCTGTGGAGGCCTCATTTCTGTTCATCGCTGCAATGGCAGATTCATTCATCATCAAACTGAGAGCAGCTAGGCTGCCAGTGATACCACCAGGAGTATCAACCATACTCCCAGGAGACCAATTCTGACCGATCGATCGATGATGCATAATGAACATGGCATAAGGAACCGCATGGCACGAAGAAAAAAGGAGAGTTGAGCATTCTAAAGCATGGATTTGTGTATGGAAACGATGTTGTTCCCTTGCTAAAAAAGGGACAACTAAATCAATACTTCTCACGGCGCACCGAGGACACTAACACAAGCGCAAATCCCCGATTCATGCACTTTAGCAGCCAATTGGAGGAACTGGCTCGACAGCAGATCTTTTCAGATCGCTCGAGCGCCACTAGACATTAATATCAGCAAACAATTTGCCAGCATCTTAGAGTAGCGACAGGTAATTAAACATGGCGACGAGGCCACACGGCCTCAAGTATACAGGGAAAAGAAATCACGCATCTATCACACGACACACCACACGCATCGGCAGCAGCAACAGCGGCAATAATTTAGAGCAGCAGCAACGGCAGCATCAGCGGCAGTAGTAAACTAAGACAGCAGATGCAGGCGACGACCACCGCAGATCGGACGACCATAGGGGGGTTTGGATGCAAGGTAGGGTAGGGGGGTTTAGATTACCCCGTCTTCTTGAGGCTGCCGCGGATGCCGGGCTTGGGCTTGGAGGTGGACGCGACGGCCGCCGCGGCGGGCGCGGCGGCGGTGGAGCCGTGCAGGTTGTTGATCTTGTCCGGGTCGAAGGGGAGCTTGGGGTGGCGCGCCTCGTGGTGGATCTGCATCGACTTGACGTCCGGGGCTGTCACCTTGCAGAGCGGGCACTCCATCTTGGCGTGGCCGCCCTTCTCCTGCCCGAGCCGGTCCTTCTGCCCGGCCTTGCCCCCGCCGCGGTTGGTCGTCGCCGCGTCGATCTTCGCCGCGATCTCCTTGGCCGTGTGCTTCTTCGGCTTCGCCTTGCCCGTCATCTCCGACGACGAGGGCGGTTCCTTCCGACGACCCGCTCTCGCTTTCCGCCGCCGCCGCCGACTCCTCCTCTCCTAACCCTACTTGTTGCGCTTGTCTTCTTTGCGTTTGACGGGACGGGGGTTGGGGGCGGCTCGGGGGCGGATGGGGGGCGCCAATTATTAGGCCCCCTGGGGCGCGGCTGTGCTCGCTCCGCCGTCCGATCTGGAGCCAGCGGCCCTGATGATGATTGTAGGATTCCTTTTTGGAAGAAACATATGTTGGTTGGATGGAAGATGCGGCTTCTAGGGTTGCTCGCCGTGTCTTTGCATAACTCTTTTTTTTTCTATTCTTTATTTAAGCCACGGGCTCTATTCGTTTTTTATGTTTTCATTTATTTATTTATTTATTTATTTTTAGGGGATGTATTCATTCATTATAGTGTCTCTCGTACCAGAAAACGAGGATTGTAGATTATCCTATGAGAACAAGAAATAGGATTTTATCATATGTGAGAGGCGTGGTAGAACAGAATATTTCTATTTCTTTTTCTTATCGTATGAGAATATTTCTATTTCTGCGAGGCAAAGAGAATACTACTGTGCGCGTCAAAAAAAAAATAAGCTACTGTAGTGTGTGGTGGTTGAGGTTTGTTGGAGATTCTTCTCCTCTACGGGGCCGGTGGTGGAGCTTTATCGACACAAAGGTGCAGCATTTGGATAGACCCATAGGGGCAGTGCTTGAACTGCTTTCAGGCTAGAAAAGTGTGAGCTGTTTCATTATAAAGGCCGGAAGTGTTTCTACAGAGATTTTTTACAGTATAGAATTACTGTTAGATTCATGCGTTTCCAACGAAGGTACTAAGCAGGAATATTTTGTTTGCTGATGAACATTTATCGTTCAGATTAAAAGGCGCATAACGGCACTTTCTCTGAGGTAAATAACCCCAGCAAATATGCAGAAAAAGAGATGCTGACAACAAAACGGTGGTGTGTGATGCCTTCAAAGTTGCCAGCCAGATCACGGGTAGGCAAGTCATTATACTTTCTTATAGCAAGAGAATCCTTGTCGTCTGAATTTCACACGAAAGTACACGAAAACAAAAAACAGACCGGCTAGTAACGGTTCTACAACGAAAACTAGTCACCGTAGCTTCCACCAGAGCCCATTTCAGGTCTCATCACAGCGGCACTTCACCGCTGTCGGCAATGACAACCTTGCTCTTTGGCGTCCCGTTCTGCTTGCCCTCGGCCTCAACCTTGTAGACCACGTCCATTCCAGACAACACCTTGCCGAACACGACGTGCTTGCCGTCCAACCTAACATACAAAATGTAGATCATCAACAACAAAGTTCAAGCAGAATAAAAGGCTTAGTACAAACTGCTGCAATCACAGAGTCATGAAAATTACCAGCTCGTGGTTACAGTGGTGATGAAGAACTGGGATCCATTGGTATCTCTCCCAGCATTGGCCATGGAAAGGTAGCCTGCACCAACAACCAGTCAATGAAAAAGGAGGACATCTTAACCCCGGCTATCATTCTATCGTTCACTTGCAGTTGGAACTGGATTTCAAGAAACACGGATCATTACCTGGTCCAGTGTGCTTGAGCTTGAAGTTCTCATCGGCGAACTTTGTGCCATAGATTGATTCACCGCCCCTTCCATCGCCAAGAGTGAAGTCCCCTCCTTGGATCATGAAGCTGGGGATAATTCTGTGGAACGAACTCCCCTTGTAGTGGAGAGGTTTGCCGCTGTTGCCCATGCCTTTCTCACCTGTATGACAATTAAGTGGGGCATGGTCAGCAACCACTGGCAGATATCAAGCTACCATACAGACTGTAGTACTAATAAAGCAGATATTCTGAATATAATGATATATGCAGTAAATAATGATAGGCTTTCGTAATACTCTATGGTGGAATATGAAGAGTATGACAACATTTATCCACCTTTTTCCATGAAGTAAAATACTCTGATATATTCAGCTAGGCACCAGCCAACTACAAATTCAACCAGTTATCTATTTCTTCTCTTTTTTCTTATTGACATTCATATTTGGGCACTTGTATGGTACAGGGATTTTTTTTAGAACCATGGTAGAGGAGGGATGAACAATCAAAATCCACACACAGGGCTACTACTAGAGACTGTGTAGAACATACAACTTAGAACCCTTCAATGATGCTCTAGGGAGCTTGGGATTTAAACAGATCATGCCCAAAAATTTGCAGGCAAACAGGCTGCCACCATTCTCTCTACGTTGTCGTGTCTAGAAAGGTATACTTGGATTTGAAATAACAAGGGAACAATACAGATAGCTTCCTTCTTTTATAAGAAAAAGGCAAGCAACGTTTCCATGTTACAAGCATAGCATGCATCAAATTAGTTACAGTATATAATTTCCACTGTACAATTATGTTTTGACTTTCTGAGGAAGCCAATTACATTTGATTGGCTAAATTACTTTAAGATGTGAGCCAAAATAACAAAGCAACTGTGATTGTATAGAGCAAATTTTATTCCAATAGCCAGCCTTGCCATCAGACTAATCATCTAGAAACTTCAACAAGCAGACGGCATAACGCTTATAACATATAGAAAACAGCGCAAGTGGTAGGGAAGCATACCTGTGCAGAGTGCTCTGAAGTTCTCTGTAGAACAAAAGATATCAAGCCATTAGCATTTCTGTCATCCAATAGATGAGTACGTGGTTTTTAACTCAAACAGTAAGGAGATGATACCTGCGGTTTTAGGAACAGCCTTGCCGAAAAGTCCCATGACAACCCGACCTATGACAATTCAGAATCAATTTAAATGCCAGCGGATCAATCAAACAATGAAAAGGAGTTAAACCATTAAGAACGTACATGCATAGCACACCAGTGAATATTTTTCTCACTAAACATAAAACAAAATTAGGTGCAGTGCAGCCATCTAAACATGGAAATTCAATTTCAATGTCAATCTCACATTTTTCGACGATCCTAATCAAAAGGAATCACTCGAAGTGTAACTACAAACCGTGCTTTCTAGGCTAGGACTAGGAATCAGGCATGCAATATCGGTTGTATTAGTAGCAGTCTACTGCCTGCCCCATACTGGGATGATACATCCCGCTGATATGAAAACAAATTTGTGGCCAGGGGTTCAGCACAGACCTGCGGGCTTGCCGTCGATCTCGATGTCGAAGTAGACCTTGTGCGTCACCTCAGACAGGTTGGATTTCTTGCCCTGAAAACAAGGAAGAAAATCGTAAGTACGCATCCCATACAGAGACACCAACCACACCAAACCCTAACAAATCAGCAGCGCCGAAGACATATAAGCCATCCGGATCCGCGGCAGACAGGTTCAGACATCAGCGCGAGGGCAACGATTAACCGTATCAGAGAAACGATCAGATCGGCGAACAAATCGGCAAGCGGAAAAGTAAGGGGATGGGTTCGCGGAAGACGGACGAGGTGGATGAGCACCTGGGCGAGCACCAGGGTGGCGGCGACGAGCGCCAGCCACAGGCACAGGTGCGCCGGGGCCCTCGCCGCCGCGCTCCTCCTCCACGCCCTCATCGCCATCTTGGATCGTATCGCCGCGGATGAGAGAGAGAGGGAGAGCAGATCTGTTTACTCGTTCCACTACGCAGTCTCCGAGAGGGAGAGTCCACGGGCGAGATAAACAGAGCTGCTCGTTCGGCTGACAGGTGGGGTCGAACTGTCAGACCACGGCCTCACAAGCTGCTCGCCCCCGACCACACTCATGACTGCTCTTTTGCTTTGCAACAGCAACCCCAACACCAAATTCCACTCCTCCCCAAAAAACACCAAATTCCACTCACTTTTTCTTATTTTATCAATTTCTAATAACTAGTATTCCCTCCGTCAGAAAAATACTTGTCTTACAACCATTTCTCAGACAAGTATTTTCGAACGGAGGGAATATAAAATATGATTAAAAAATCACCAAACTTTCGGTAATTTCAGCGGGTACCAAAATATAATCTCGCACAACCCTACTACTAACCCTTTCCCTCTCTCATGCACAAAACAGAAAAAAAAACGTTCTCTCTCTTCTAACACAATATTTCACCCTTCACAAAGAAGCACACAAATATTTTACTTTTTTAGAGAGTTGACGCCTTTCTACCTTGTAATGCCTACTCCCACCGTTCAACAATAAGTGTCGTGGTTTTGAACTAAAACCATGACACTTATTTTGGAACGGAGAAAACATATTGTTGGACATTATTCAGTGAGGATGGGGTAAACAAGAATTATATGATTTATGGAGATAATTACATGTAAATTTTGCAGTTAATTAACAACTGGGATTTGCTACAATTCTATCATGTTGGTCGTCTGGTAAGTAGCCAAGTAGGTGTACCACGTGTTTGCTGTGATTTTAGTTTCTTGAACTAAACTCATGACACTTATTTTGAAACAGAGAAAGTATTTTATAGCACATATGTGGTTCTATATTATTATTATTTTGCGGAAGACATAAAATCATATATTAAGTATCATCAGTCCTTATAAAAAGACACCCTTACAGAACAAAATATAAATACATTCAAAATCTTCGAGTGCCGAAGTCTTCTTCCTCCCGCATCCATCGGCGGCGGGTCGTGAGCATAGCTTGATGCCGCCTCTGGGCCTCCGTATCGACGATCCTAACTTTTTGAAATCCATGAGCATGTAGAAGCAGCGGTTGGGAAGTCGTCGATGCAGACTAGGAGACGCTAACAGTTGCGATCTGCAAAGCAAATCGACACCCCGAAGAAAAGGATGTCAATAAAGGCTTGTACAAACTCCGAGTATCATGAAAGCCAGCCAAATCCAGATAGGTCCACCGGGTACCTAAACCGTCCGGATCCCGAAAGACACGTCAAAGATAGAATCCACACGCCATCCACCAGCGAAAAAACACACCAATGAAACGGGGTATAGGGTGTAGAGAATATTATTCCTACCCTAGGGCAACGCCGTCACTTCACTGCCCTAAACCAAAAACAAAGATTCTCTAAAGAAGACCTGAAACAAAACACCCATGCCGTTGTACGATAGCTCCAGGTCTGATGTTGAACTCGCCACGATGAGAACTATGCACCGAAGCCCTCTTCTATGATGATCCGACTAGGTTGGGCCATCGATTAAGACCTCCACGCTGGATTCCTCCGGCTGATGCCTGCTTCACCAATGCCGATGTCGTGCACCGCCTGACAAAGGCTGACGATAGCACCCATCTCATTTGCCGTTCCACAACAACCCTCCAAGGCCCCCGATCCAGACCTTCTCGCCCCCGTCGACGTTGCACCGGGCTTTGCTCACCGACGAGCAGGGCAGATGAACGGGTTGCAGCTAGGGTTACTTCTTCGCCCATGTCCCAGGGAAAAAACACTATGAGAAACAAGGAACTGGATTTTCTTCTGGTTTACTAACCAATCGGTAGCTCCATCGGTTTCCTTTTATTCATGATCTTATGTTATTGTTTGTTACGAGAGCCAATAAGCTATATAGAGTGGTTGCTCTACAATTTTCAGATATACTACAACACATACTGCGTTTTTTTCCAGCGAGAAGTCATTACAGATTGTATAAGCCAAGCGTAACAAATGTGAATAGTAGCAGAGAAACGCTATGAAAATGCTGGAGGAGTGCCAGATCGTTGCACCAGCAAACCTCTGAAATGGAGAAGTGGTAACAATTGTTGCACAAGGCACATCGGTTTTGATATATGCATTGCACACGATCTAGTAGGACAAATCAGCTTGGATATGCCAGTTTGGATTGTCAAGTGACAGGTGAGGAAGCAAACAAGAGTAGGGGCTCTGCAGAATTCTCAAAAACACATGAATAGGGAAAAAAGTAGGATTCGAGTGCCATATCATCTTGAATCCTATCCTATGAAATTACAAAACTATTCCCTCCGTCCCATAATATAAGACGTTTTTTGACACTACACTAGAGTCAAAAACCGTCTTACATTATGGGATGGAGGGAGTACATGAATTCAGATGAACGTTTGATAGCACGAGAAAAGCAAAGGAAATTCCACAAGTGGTTTGAGTAGATGGAAATTTTCCTCCACGATAAGAGTGCAAAAGAATCCCAAGTAAAAAGTTGATTGGATTTCAATCCAGCAAATCAAATAACGACCAACATAGGGAAAACTCCAAGGATCCAAATCCTCCACAAATTCTGTTAAATGCCTTTGAATCAAAGGAGCCGTGGCAAATTTCATCCATGAAATCACTTTGCACCAGCAGCGCGACCAAAACTGTCTGGTTTTTTGACAATCAATGGTGTTGTCTAGTATTGGGCCTCAAGAGAGAAAAAAAATGTTGCCTAGTATTGGAGTTCATGGACCAAATCTGAACTTCACATATATTTGAACAGCAAAAGATGAACATATAAGAAAAGTCACTGAGATCAAGTGTTGCAGAAGCAAATTGCAGAGATCCTCCAGGAAATGGAGTAGGTGGTAGCAACAAAGAGTTGCACGAGTCCCAATGGTTTTGATTTGCATTGCACACTCTCACAGTACTACAACAGAACACGTGACAAATGACCAGCGTACGGAAGCTACTACTGATCTACTACGCAGAACAAGGTATCACCAACCAATGAAAGAGTTACTAGTTTGTACATTCACTGTCAGTAGGTTGTACTAATAAAACCTCAATCTTTGGCTCACAGAAGAGCGACACAGGGATTTGGCATCCGCGCCTCAATCTTTGGATCCGCTGGTTGAGGGGCCTTTCTTTCCTCCATACTTCTGCATTGGAAATTGCAAGCGAAGAATGTAAGCCAAAATATCGTAAATTCGCTAACTTTTGAAGTGCAGATCCTAGGGAGAATATTCTGGTATGATGTTAAAAAGCTTGCTAATCCATGGTGGACGTGGACCAATAATGACATGCTAGCTCCTGAGCTCCTAAACAGATATAGTTTACTCCAGACCAAAGTAGGAAAGTTCAATCAGGAAGCATTCACAGGGTTCAATTCTGATTGCCTCACGGGCTCATGGCACCAAGTAGTACAAGTGACATGCAACTGTGCATCAACGATCAATCGGCATTAAACCTGTAATGACTAATGGGGCATGGAAAGAATTTTGCACTGATTTTGCAGAGATCTTGCAGAAAGCACGATCTACTTAAGTTTAAAGCAGCTGAAAAAACTAAGTAACTTCCAACCAGCAGCAAATTCTCACCTGCTTCCCCATGCTGAATGGGACATACTTGTATTTGACCATATGTAAAATCTGGCGCTTCATTGTCAGGACAAAGAGCACAATCCAATAGCAGAGTAGTATTGGCCAGAAGACAGGAACATCAAATACGGAGAAGAATGTCATGACAAAAGCAACACAGAAGGCTTTTGTGATGGCATACCTGAGAATAGCAGCAGTAGGTTAGTGTGGGTTTTCTACATTTGCACTGCGCACAACATTACAGACAAACAAAGGCCAAGAACCCATAGGCACCGGAAAACAAAATCTTTTCAAACTAGTGCCTACTCCATGCCATCTGATCTACTCCCTCCGTCCCAAAATTCTTGTCTTAAATTTGTTTAGATATGGATGTATCTAATACTAAAACGTGACTTGATACATCTGTATTTAGACAAATCTAAGACAAGAATTTTAGGACGGAGGGAGTACAATTCACTACACAATAGTTGTTCCATAGAAAAATGTTACCATATAACAGCAGACTAAATACCACTAAAAGAACACCACAATGACTTGAAAAGCAATGCGGCAGAGGCAGTTAACATATACTACTTGCAAACTGGAAAGATATTGATTGTAGAATCCCATCTGAACTTCTGAACCATGCATACAACACCGAGACTACCACCGACAGAACACCAAATGGCTTAACAAGGAGTTCTTCTACAAAATGGAAAGCTAACAGCTCTTCATAGGGAAGTAAGAGCAGTTAGCAAGATGGAATGGCCTAGAAAAATGCAGCATATCCTTTCCAGAATACGCAACCTCTTAAAGTCGGAGCACTACAAAACTCCAATTGCACACAAATGCAAGAGTTCACCTAGAGAATCCCAGACTATGCAATCCTAAGCAATTGCACTAGAAAACTTTGTCAGCAAGTGGCTCCGACTATGAAAGGAAAACCCTCAAGCAGGTCAACAAAATGGGTGTATCACATCTAACGTAGGAGCTGGCAAGGCACATGAATTAGCAAGGCTGTATAAATGTTCCAGCTATCCACCCATTTACAAATGGGTTGTTGGTGAGCCCACTTGCTGGCAGGCGAATCTTGCGAAACTGCCGGAAAAAAAAAAGCGAGCTGTTCGATCAAATCTGGGTCTCGAGAAGGGTATTGCATCTGATCTCGAATTTAGCATCAATTTCACGCAATCAAATCAAAGGGGACTGGAGACGAGAAGAGATGGATATACCAGAACTTGAACTCGGGGAGGCGGCGGATGAAGGGCTTGAACTCGTCGTTGCCGCGGGTGGGGAGCGCGGGGCCGGCCTGGTCGAGCGCCTCCAGCTCCGGGTCGACCATGGGGGAGAGGAAGCCGATGAGGAGGTTGAGGAGGTAGATGCCGAGGCCGTAGGAGACGACGTAGAAGCCCTGGACGTAGTAGACCCGCAGCGCGTAGACGGCGGCGGCCAGCAGCGTGCCCGCCCACCGCCCCGCCGTGTGCGGCGCCGCCCGGTCCAGGTAGTGCTGGAACGCCCGCGCCGCCTCCGCGCGGTACCGCTCCGCCGCCGAGGACGCGCCCCCGCCGCCGCCGACGGGCTCCATGGTCGTCGCTCGCCGCTCGGGTTGGGGATTTCTGGGGGATGGGAGCGAGCCGGTCGGTGGGGTGGGGAGGTGGGCTGATGGCTAGGTTCCGTGCGTGGGTGTGCGAGGAGGACCGGTCAAGCGGTGCGCGAGCGGAGCCTTCACATGGTGTAAAGCGAAACGCGGGTTCGGCTCGGGCACACTCACACGCATCCGTCCACCTGCTGCCCTCCCACGGGGGAATCTCCGTGGAATTTCTGGGAAGATTCCCGTGTTCCATCTAAAACAATGGGAAATTTGAACCAAATTTCAGCTTGGATCTAGGTCAAATCTGTTTGAATTTAACCAAATTCATACAAAATATGGTAACATCTACGGCATACATATATGTGATGTTTATACATTTTGCATACGGGAGAAGGAAGCAAAAACACTTGTCAGCCGGGCCTATATAAACTTATCTAGCAAAGACTGTCGTATCATACTCCTACTTGACTACGATGCTAGAAATCAAAAATCATGTCCTCGTCTCCATCCTCTTCGTCGAGCAGCGGGCTGTCTTCATCCAGCTTCTCGCACTCGAACAGGTACGGCGGCGCGCTGTCCTCGGCCTTCTCCTTGCCGTCGCCCATCTCTATGATGCGGGCCATCTTGTCGCCGATGCAGGACCTGACCGCCCCTTCCGAGATGTCTTGACCGGAGCCCAGCCCGAGGAGCGCGGCGCATTCATCTCGGAACTCTCGGTCATTGGACGACGAGATCAGGCCAGCGATCGACTGAGCGAGGTCGGGGACGTATTCAAGAATCTGGAAATGGCATGAACAGCGTGTTACCGCAATGCTTGTTGTCAGTTCAGGCAGCAAGGTGCAGCAAACGGTAGTGGTTAGTGAACAGTACTTGGAAGAATACCTACTAAGCAAGAGTAGCCAAGGACATGCTTGGAAGTTGTCGAACGTGGTTCTATTTTACAGAGCTCATTATCAACATGAACCAGACTGGTGTTTACGCTTATTTTCATGGAAAGGGAAGTCAATTCACAATAAAGTTAGGAACAATACCGTTCTACCTACAAGGCCCGCTTAATACTATTCTTTTGCGTGGAAAATTGCACCGCTGAGGTTATGTGGTGCTGTAGCAGTGGAGCTGAACAATTGCAATGAAGCATGTTGGAGAAGCAGAGCTTATGGTGCTGCATATTTTCCAGACCATGTAATATTTGAATATATAATGCTTACTAAGGTTTTTTTTTTGTTTCTGTTAAAAACTGTAACCATAAGATCAGTTTGCTCCTCTGAAAGACTACGAGGTTGGTTTGCATTGTTATTTGCACAGGTTTAAGACAATTTGCACCTTAGATATCTGATGACAGTATAGCATGTTTAGACAATTTGCACCTTAGACAATGCTCTCTTCCAACTAACAATAATATTTCTTCAGTTGAAAAATTATAACAGACTGAAGGTACATGAGAAATGAAAGTCTTCACAATTATGTTAGTTAGCAGAAAACATGTAACACATACCTTCTTTCCATGACAACTGATAAACTCTCCTGCATGATCTGCTTTCAGGTTATGCAATGCAAGCTTAAGTGCCTTCCTCACAACATATTTATCTGGTTCAGATCTCTGCCATTCTTGTACTGTAGCTAAAGCAAGTCAAGGATAACTAGATAAAAACAATTGGGGAAAACCCATGTTGAACATCCACGCCCAAACGACCAATAGAAAATGAAAGTATGCACAAAACAGGAGCTGGATATATTCCATGGTAAGTGTGAATGGCAATATCAACACGAGCAAATGTCAGGTTATCCCACTCAAGCACAGCATTTCCTTCGTCATCCATGAAACCTCCTTTTAACTTGAAACCGAAGCTTTGCCAATCCATACTCATGAGCACATTGAAGGATGACTGTGAAATGGGGCAGGGTACAAAGTCTTGAAAATGCAAAACCTGCAATAGGCCATTCACCGTCCATCAGAAGCAATGAGCTCAGTTGAATCACGATATCACCATAAACATGAGATGCGTATGAGTAGTAAAATGAAAGTATGTAACTACAAAGTCAGATTCTCTAGCTCAATGGTTGATGTAAACCTGACTAGATGAGCAATTAACCATCCAACAACTCAAATCAGATGCAGTGTGCGCAACCATTATGGCAATTTCAACAAGTAGCCCTTTATCTCTTCTTCTGTCTGAGTTCTTGGCAGATCCAGTTCCAACCTTCAGACGATCTCTGACATGAGCATCAGAAAGCGGAAGAATAAACTTGGAGATTATGTCTAATATGTAGAACAGCAATACGAAGAATTCATCATACCAGAATTATATAATATGCATGTGCTATCCATTAGTATGCCAAGGGTTGAATATAATGACTACAGACTAGGTAACAGCAAGGTTAGGAATTAGGAGCCAAGCGCATGCATAACAGAAGCCTGAAAGTGACCATGCTTGGGTGTGGGCAACGAATGTAATAATCCAGTACAGTGCCGGATGTTGTGGGTCAACATAAATGGTTTTCTCTCATACACAACTGAAAGCGACAAGGCCTAGATCAGTAAATAGAGTTCAAACGCAACGTTTTGAAGACTTCCAGTGTACAAATATGTATTCATTCAACTGTAAATATGTTTGACACATACATCTAAGAATCAGTTACTGTAAGACAATTTTCAGTACTATTCTCAATTGTTTTTCCTATTTCTATCTGACACTGAAAAAAAATGTACATGAGCACAAATTCACAATGAAGAAACTGAGTGATCTGCTTAACAAGGCAGATCAAATACGAAATGCAAAAAGAAGGCAAATGAAAGATCTCCAAGCATATCATTCCTTCTAGATATAAGTGCAAGGGAAAAAAATAAAGATGCGTTCCAGTGATAAATAAGTGCTACTGAAAGCCAAGATATCACATATATACATATTAACTATGAAACTGAAAAAAGAAGGAAGGAGTCCTAAAATAATTACAAACAGAATATAACAGAGGTATGCTCTTTTAGGAGGAAATGAACAAAAAATAGCGCAATTCTACTCTAGACGCGTTTAGGTAATAGTAGGGTGATTTGAGAACGCCAATCGTGGATCATGTATGGGCAATTTGAGCAAAACAATGTTGGCATCCTCTGTGAAAATATGTCTAGCAGCCATATCAAATTGAATAGTGAAAGTTTTACCTATTCATACAACATGCATCACACTTGTCACATGTGTTCCCATGTGAGAGTGCATAATCTTCAAGACCAGAAACTAGCCGCTCAATACTTGATGTGGCAATAGAAAGATGGGTATCATCAGATTCATTTGGCAGACAAACATTTCTTGATCCAGCACTTATTGTTTGCTCAATGGCGAGCTCAATTGCTAAGTTCTGAGTAAGTACACATAAGATAACCAAACAAGCACTCAAGAGGTCAGGCTAAGAAGGAAGAGGCAAGAACAGAGAGATGCTACAATTTCATGCCAACTGGATGTTCAACAATAAAAACTGAAAGTATGCCACAACCACTCAAGAGGTCAGGCTAAAGACATCACATATGCTTATCTACTATAAACTTATTCTTCAGTTAAACAAGAACACATACTTGGAAAAAAATGGAATCATTGCTGGAATAATGGTATAAGTATATCTCTATTTAATCAGCAGGGATATCAGTTTCAGTGCAGAAATCAGTAGATCTTCATATGCTAGCAGGTTCCACATATGCAAAAAGCATGGACATATACACAATGCAAATTTGTATGTGGTCAATCCGATTTTCATTGATTATGTCTTGTCATTACCAAGATCAAACGTATGTGAATTTTGGCAAATGTATCCATACTTTTTCACCTGAAGCCTGTTGAGAACTTTCTATATCTACAGGAACCTCATAAGGCTAGGGTTATGTACTTTTGGTGTTTCTCATTGTACCATATAGAACATGACATTTTTAACAAATAAAAGACCACGCATGACTCATAAGCTAGAATGCAATTTGAGTAAGATGGTCCTTCGAACAAGAAAGACTAAAATTTAACACACCCATAATAAACAGCATTTTTTTTCTGCGGGATAATAAACAGCATTATTACTGCTACTATATACATGTATCCGTACAGTTATTGTGATATGTAGGCACTGGGCACTTTGAGTTGTGGATGCAATGACCTAATATTAAACGGAATGCGGAAGGGAAAAAATTGGGATGTGATTGATGAGAAGATGGATACTAACAGTGGCAAGGAAATCATATGAAATGTATTAATATATATTGTGAAAATATAGCAGTACAGAATACTTACAGCTGCTCTTAGCACGTGTATCTGCATAGGTGAATGTGAAAATGGGTAAGTCGGGTAATATATGAGCCACCATCAAAGAAATAAATGTTAATCACAATACCACACACGTTAACAATTATGCCATGTTTGAGTTACTTTCTTCAGGAAGTATTTATTAGAAATTCATGATCGGGATTCTTATATTGACAGGGATTATATATCACAAGGCTAAACTATTGGCTAACGTTGACCATAAATGTGGTAAAAAAAGAGAGAAACATAAACATTAAGCAAGGCATACCTTGCGTGCAAAACCAACCAGCCATAATACGAAGTCATCAATATCAGCGCCATTTGAAACGCAAAGGCATACTTCAGTTCCACTGCTTTGACAAAAGGCATATATGATTCAACTGACCCCAGTATATGATGGATGATATCAAACTGACAAGAGATGGCCTGCCTGAATTTTGCATTATTCTTGTATGTGGTAGACATCTTGCTGCATCTTGTACTTGAAGATGCGTTCTCATGAAGATTAAATCGGTAATGATAAATAGCTTTGTCATTGATTCCTACAAAATGGAGAAAGGCAAGAACCCATCAGCGGCTTTCCTGATATCACAATATCACTAACCAAATAAAACCTTCTCTGCAAAACATATTTGTGCCCCTTCCATTCCCTTTTGGATGCCATTTTAGAACGTGTGCGACCAGTATTTACAAAACAACTGACCACCAATGTACACAAAAGAACTGAGATTCTAACATACAGCAGGAAACTGTGTATAAGTGAAAAGGAACAGCGAAGAAGTGTAATGCATCAAGGAAACAGATAGCGTACCAGTAGTTGTGATTAAGAGGGTACCATCTGCAGATAAAGAGAAGCTGTGTCAGACAGAGAAAGCTGAACCTAAGAACAAGAAATATTGCCAAGACTAAACCAAATGAATATCTGAAAGAAATCACATGTCACATTGCAGTTGGTACACCTGAAAACTGTTTTGAAAGTTGGAAGTGTGGATGCCACTGCTCATTTCTAGACTCATCTGTCAATTCATTTCAAAGGTAGTGATAATTTTTATAGGAAAAGGTGGCGTCTAACAAACAAATGTTGATGGCATGACCGCATGAGCACCTGATCATCTACACATCTCTCACGCATGCTCTAACCGGCTATAACTGAAGATGGAACCCAGGAGAGAACTTACTGACAGTGTTACTAACTAGGGACATTTCCAATACATTAGAACCGAACTTTTCAAGCAAGTTGATTAGATTAGCATCATGAGACAAAATTCTTGTGCACGAGCAGGTGATCACATACCCCATTTCTCCAGCGGGGTCTCACGCGCCAGGGCATCCAGCTCCAGGAACTCCTCCAGCTTGCTCCCGACTCCAGTGTCCGAAACTGCATCATTTCAGTTCACACAATTGGGGACCGAACCAAATGTAAGCGGAAGGAAAGGAGGAAGGAACGGTTCCTCGGGCTGCTAGGTTACCGGAGACGCGCAGGGCCGAGGACGCGGCGGGGTCCGAGGGTCCCTTGAGGGAGACCGCGAGCCGGCACGGCGACTCCGACATCCGGCACCGCTGCACCGCCCAGCAAATCAACTGAAACGGAGACGCGACACGAGCTATGAGGGGAGTAGATGGGGTAGGGCGGAATCGGCGTGGACTTTGAGTTGGGAGAGGGGATTACGGAGTGGAGGAGCTTCCGGTGGGGGGAGGAGGAGGAGGACGGGGACGGCATGGAGGCGGGGGAGGGAGACGCCGCCTGCTCTGGGGTAGACCAGGGGTTTGTGAATTCTGGTGCCGCGCTGCTGCTGGAGAGTGGAAGGGCGTGGGCTATGGAATTATCCCCGTGAGCGCGTGGATCGCAAGGGCAATGCCGGCCGCCGCTCGCCGGAGCTCCGCCGCCGTCGACGTTCGCCCCGCCTCTTTTTTCCCGAGTGTATGGGACTGAGATGGTGGTTCGCGATAGTAATATGGGGCAAGGTATAAGGGCCTACATAGAAAATGGGATCACTAGTGCCACAAACCTTCTATCTAGCAGGTTACATCTGATTATCATGAAAACAACTAAAACCACGATAAAAATTATGAAACAGAGAAAGTAACATATTTTAGAATGCCGATAACTACCAAAGGTCGAACGTCAGATAGATGATCATAGCAAAACAAACATTTTTTGTAGCAATAAATATTTCTTGAGAATGGCAAATTTAATGAGCAAGCATGGCAAAATCCATCTTAGTATATTTTTTTGCCAGAAAATTGCCATGCTATGAAAAATATCATCATCCTTGCATCAACTAAAATGCCATAAAAATGTTCGTTTTTCCATATATACGTACCTGATGATCATGTACTTATCATATCCGTATGTTTTAAATAGTCTCTACTACCTAAAAGATACGTAAGGTTCCCTCTTCCCTCTTACGTCAATTTTCTTCCCACCTGTTCGTCGAACCTTTTCCCTTCCGTTGTAGTACGTCGTCCACCCCTTCCATCTCAATTTTTTCCTTCTTTTCAACAGATTTTCCTTCAAATCAGGCTTAATTAATGATTTTTATTTGTTTCCTGCAAATCAGTGCCACTCAAGCCTACGCTGCCAAATTAAGCTCATGCCACCATGGAGGATGCCATGTCCGCTGCTCCCACCACCCTACGTCGATCCTCAGCCAGAGGGTGCGCCCCGATGGCAACCCAACGCCCTCGGCCACCTGAACACTGGGATGTCCCTTCGACTCCATCAACTGCGCCGCCGTGCCGTCGATCTCTCCGGCCGATTCAGGTCGCCCGAGGGACCATACGGACATGGGGAAGGCAGCCCTGTGGCCGGTCCCTTCATCATCTACAACAGCGTCCGAATTTGGTTGTCTTCCTCAACTCCTCTCTAGAATTCCCCTTTCTCAAACAACGTAAAAAAAGGCTTACTGGGTAAGGAACTTTGTCCATGATAATACGAGTATCATTGCATGGTGCTTAGTATTCAGAATTCCATAAACGTTTCAGGTCTGCTTCCGGGTAGATGTTGTTATATCCATCTGTATTCGTGTAACTTCAGTTTCTGAATCACTTTTTAGACATGTTCGATTAATTGCGTTGCCAAAGTTACTTAAAAATAGCATTGCAGAAACATTGTGGCTAGCAGCCGGAAGGCACATGTGATGGCATGTCTAAATTTCATCATCTGTAAGATAACAAGCGTGATTGTTACTTTCTTTTTGGGCTTGACAGCGGCACCATATATATGTATGCCTTGACAGCGGCACAGGTGAGAGTAATACTTGTTAAGGAAGAACCAAATTGTCATAAAGAAAATCTGTAGCATCTCACCACTTTTTTCTGGTCACATATGACACCATTTAAATCGGTCGTTCTTTTAAGTGTGTTACAAATTCTTCAAGTATGCTTGTGAAAATAACAACCATGGTCTCGATGGTGATAAGTACTACTATATGGATCTTGAAGATAATAGTTCACATTACCAATTTGGAGGGCGGTGCCCAGTACAACGAGGAGCACAACAACATCTCGAAGACCGGACCCCAAAATTTGAATTTAAAAGTAAAAGACGGTTTTGTATCCTGAAACCCTATATATGACCAGAAAACATTTCATTATTAGATTTGTACTTTATTACTTACAAAAGGGATTGCTTAGAAAAGGGATAACAGACCAATAACAGAGCGACATTGCTTAGAAAAGGGATTTAATGTGTGGTCGGTCGAAGTAATGGGTCTTACTTTGTGGTGATAATTTGCCTACTTAACTGCTTTGATACGGCGGGAATCACTGGTTCAAATCCAGTAGTAGGTAAGTAGGTACAAAAATTACTAGATAGCATTGGACTTGCTTCGCTTTGCTATTAATAACTTTTTCTATCCCTCTTCCGTGTTTCTTTGTATCAACTATAAACCACTCGATTGTCTTTAATTGGGTGGGGGAATCCAGTTGACAGCCTTGATTCGTATCCTAGCTCATCTGAGAGCGAGCTTCACTTCAACCAAATCTTTCGTACCCTGAGCTTTACTCAAGTTAGCTTCGGCTATTTCTCACTTCTTCTTTCACTTCCACGCTTGTGCTTTCAACAAGTTTGTACCAATCACTAGAAAAAAGAGAGAAATGATTGTCCTTGTTGCTCTCCATTATAGGTTTAAAATGTGCATGGTTATATCTGCATTTTATAGTCAACACAAACACTTTGATTTGTAATTGAATGCTTTAGATTTTTAATTCTGAATCAAATAGGTATGATTACATGATCAATTGACACTATTTGGTGTAGCATGTTGTTTTGCATTTAAGAGTTATATCTCTTATAAGGTTAGGAAGATTTGCAACGGAGAAGTTGTCATGACAACATTGCAAGTCAACCTGACAGAAGGAAGTCCTTATAGGGGCTTTAAAATGTTTATATCCCGTTGCAACGCACGAGCAATTGCCTAGTAAATTTTAAAAGGTAACGACGGCTAAGATTTTGGCCGCTCATTTTGCACGAGCAACTCGCTTTCCATTTAGTATCACACGTCATCGCTTTCCGCCCTCCCATCGTTATCTCCCTGACCTTATCTTCTCAAGACCAAAGCAAAGCCAGCCACAGAAAATCCCTATCGACTCATCTCCTTATCTCCTTTTCTTCTTCTCGGCTTCCACTGCTACCGCCGGCGGCATGTCGCCGCAGCGCCATAACTCCACCTTCAAGCTATCCCACACCCGAATCCCTTCAGCCACACCAACATATGGCCTCTCTTTACTATTGCCTCGTGTGCCACAACCAGGAGATAGGGGCAAGTTGCAGGTTTTGCAGAGATGGGGTGAGATGGTGTTTTTTTATGGTAGCGATGGATGTTATGTCGCTGGGAAGGTGGAGTGAAACGTCTCCAACGCATTTGTATTTTTTATTTGTTTCATGCTACATTTACATCATTTATACATACTTTTGGCAATAATTTATTTCATTTTTATTTGGACCGGCCTATTAATCCAGTATCAAAGGGCAGTTCTATTTTCTAGTGCTTGAAATATAGGTCAAAAATTCACATAGTCGGATTGCGCTGAACTTTTTGTGATTTTTTTATGAACCAAAAAGAGCTTCCACAGCTAGAAGATGGACCAAAGGGGAGTCCCACAGGCTCCAGACGACCAGCCCACACAGACCCCTTCCGGACGCATGGTGGACCCGTCTGGGTGCTCCTTAAGTCGGTTCATGCTCTACTTTTTCAGCAAGAAAAGATCCTAAAATAATAAAAACCGTGTAACAAAATCAGCCCAAATGAAGTTATGGATCCCCGTCTATAAAATAAACGGTGACCGAGCTCAAAAATGTATTGAAACAGAGAGAAACATATAGAGATTATATCCAATCTTAGAGGGGCTCTCACTCTCCAGGAGCCAGGGAGGCCAAGGACCAGAGGGGGAACTTCTCCCCATTTAGGACAAAGGCCAAGGAAGGAGAAGAAGGACAGGGGCCTCTCTCCACCTCTCTTTCGGTGACCCCAGAGTGCCGCTGGGGGAACCATCATCGCCGCTATTTCTTCATCAATTTTAGCGGCTTCATCAACATATCCCTCCTTCTCTATTAAATGATCCACTCTCTCGTAACTCGTTGTAATCCCTACTTGAACATGATTTTTTATGCTATTATTATCCAATGATTTGTTTCATGATATTATTTCCGAGTAGTTTCTTTTTGTCCTATAGATTAATTGCGATATGCGATGGTTGATTTGAGTTATATGTCATTATGGTGTTGTCCTATGGTGCCCACCATTTGCACACATGTGTGAGACTCATGTTGTAGGGTGTTGTAAGATGTGATAAATTTGCTTATGATGGGTTGATGGAGTGACAGAAATCTAAACCTTAAAAGGTTTAGAAGAATTTTGAGTTGGGAGAGAGTCAGAGAGAGAATCTGTTAAGTAAATGAGAAAAAAATAATACAACCATTAAAAGATTTGCTAGGAAACCAGCCAGAGAAACACGGGTCATATTCTTCAGTCTTGATTGTAATTTTCTTTCTTGATTGGTGTTCTTTTATGTAAAGGCTAGCGTTATGTCATTTTTTTTCACTTTTGCCAGGTCGGTGTTTACGTGCTTGTACTATGTTCTTTATTATGATATAAAAGGAGACATGTATTACCATGCAAAAGAAAAGTACTTTGCCATTTTCATGACGTTCCAATAAATCCTAACTAAGAAATATCTTGATGCATGTAAATAGGTTGCCAAATTGATGTTTAAAGATAATGTGAGCCACTACAATATTAATTGGCATTTTAAGCCCACTAATTGTGATTTTTTTAATCGATATATGCATTTCTTTTAAAGTTTGGTATACGTGTCACCGCTGCATGGCACCATTCATATGTCGTCATGCCGTATTGATGGACATTAACTAGATATGTTAAATTCTTCTTTCGTTGCAACACACGAAAATTTGTGCTAGTATCAAATTTATGTCTGTTTGTATGAATCCCGTCGTCTCTGTATGAATTATGTTCGAATCAAGTTTACAGATTTGAAAGACAGATTCATCGCTGTTCGAAAACATATGTGAAAAAAAACACTATGTCTGTTTTGGGGACATGTTGGAGATGCTGCCTCAGAGCATCTCTAGCAGACCCCGCAAAAGCGGTCAAACCCACGAAATCCGCGTTTGCAGTTTCGTGGTGTCAAAAAACGTCCTGAATAAAACCCGCAAAAGCGATCAAACCCGTAAAATTTTTGCCCCTGGGAATCCATCCTCACGACCCTTAACTTTGCAGATTTGGAGGCAAAATATAAGGAAAACTGCAAATCGGTCAACGAGCTAGCTAGCAAGCTCTTGATCCATCCGGCCACGAACGAGCAAGCTAGCTAGCTAGCAAGGTCCTCGATCCATCTGGCCACGAACGTTGAGGGAGTAGCTAGCAAGCTCCTCGATCCAGCCGGCCATGGATAGCTAGCTAGCTCCAGGATCCATCCGGCAACGGAGGAGCTGCCTCCTGGATCGATTCGGCTTCTACCATGGACGAGGGGAGCTGACTATGAACACAGGCGAGAGGAAGAAGAAGACACGGGAAAGAATATACGCGAATATTCTTTTTTACGGATCCGTTATGCGAGGTCTGCATCTGCAGCCGTCCGTACTGGCCCGCAAAGCCGTTTTTTCATGAACTACAAACGTGTCTTGCGAGTCGGCGGGATGCGGGTCTGCTAGAGATGCTCTTAGAAGACAGGTCCGCACCTCCTCCGCAGCAGGTGATCTTGTGCAAATGTATCTCTCTGACATGTGGACGCAGGCTGCGAAGAGCCCACTAGTCAGCCTACCGGTCACAAGAGCATCTCCCGCCGCCGGCCACGCAGCTCCGCCGGATCCGGCCTACCTCCGCCCTAAAAGCGCCGCCGCCGTCGTCACGTGCAGCTCCACCACGGCCTGCGACAGCGCTGCGGCCAGACCAACAAAACGTGCGTGTGCTCCCCAAGCTTCTGCAAGGTCCGAGCAAAGCATCCGCATCGTGTTCTCTGTGCCACAGCCACCTCCCCCCACGTTCTCGGGAATCTCGCGCCCCCGGCCGCGATGGAGGTGGAGCTCCCCGCCCGCGCCTCCTCCTCCCAAGCCAAGGCGAGGGAGACGCCGCCGCCCTCCCCGGCGGCTCCCGCCACCGCCGCATCTCCCGCGGAGGACGCGCCTCTCCTCCCGGGCGACGGTGTTGTGCGGCGGCGCGCGGTGAGGGAGCGGTTCGCGGCGCGCAGCCTCTCCTTCCGCCGGGACGTCGGCCACGCGGCCTCCGAGACCTTCCTCCTCACCCGGCTCACGCTCACCCTTCTCCGCTACCTCGGGTACCCGCCACCAATCCCATTTCCACTCCCTACTTTGCGCTTTCGCTCTGTTGCCACCACTTCCACTTGGTGATCTGCTTGTGCTCTTGGTCCGATTCGATATTTGTTGTGGGGCGGAGCTAGCTCCCGGCGACCCCGGGCCGCCGGTCTTCATTAAGTATTTTTGTCATGCATGGGATGGGAATTAGTAATGATGCTGGGGCCAATGGTGGCCAGCGTTCCACTGAGTAGATATTGCCCAGGCGCCAGTTGTGGCATTTATTTCGGAGAATTTGTGTGTCTCGACATGTTTAGCACCGAGCGGATCGAATGCACGATAATGAGCAGGAGGGCTGATAATCTCATCGCTGAATTAAAGTACATAAGCATAATGAAGTGGTTTAGTAGATAGGTAGAATGGTTTCAGGTTAAGTCTGAGGCAGATTTAGCTAGTGGGGTTTCTCATAATTTTTCAAACCTCCCATTCATTGTGGAACATCGGGTGATCCCGGTTCGAGAAAACTGAACGGGGTGGAAGGAAACATGGAGAAAACTCTCAGTCATTGATGATTATTTGGTTCATCGCAATAACTTGTCAGATTTATGCAGGGTAGGCTACAGATGGATTCGTCAGTTCCTAGCTCTCTGTTGTTATGCTCTATTGCTTATGCCTGGTTTTATTCAAGGTTGGTTTTTTGAAACCCTCCATTTGTTCTTCATGCAATTGGTTTCCTATCACTGTCTCGTAATTAGAATCTAGGGTGATATACTTTGTATGAATATCGCCCCCAAATCATGATTGATATGCTATAGTTATCTCATATAGTAAATTTAATTTTCTGTTTCTCCTTTATTTCAGTTTTATATTATTACTTCTTCTCAAGCCAAGTTCATAGAAGTGTTGTATATGGAGAGCAACCAAGAAACAGGTATTTCTATCATTTTCTACAAGTTTATTACCATACATATGATAATGCTGCTCAATAAACCGATTTGTAGTTTATCTCGGTGTATTTGATAGATTAGATAAGTTATTGATATCTTGCGCACTGCAGATTGGATTTGTATATACCAGCTGGCACGACAGGGTTGAAGCCAGTTGTGGCATTTGTCACTGGTGGAGCATGGATCATAGGGTGAGTACAAGTATGTACTGTATTGGACCTCAAGAATTTTCTTTCCCTTTCGCTTTCTAGAACACCAGCAAGTTTGATATTTTGTCTTGACATTGTGTGAAGCATTTTATATATCTCAGGTACAAAGGGTGGGGTGCTCTTTTAGGCAGACGGTTGGCAGAAAGGGGCATTTTAGTTGCATGCATTGATTACAGGTACTAGGAATAAGTCCAAATATGAAAAGCAGGTGTTTTCTTATACATCATACTCATGGAGCATAGCAATGGTTTGTTTGCAGAAACTTCCCTCAGGGGACTATTGGTGAGATGGTAGAAGATGTATCCCGAGGAATCTCTTTTGTCTGCAACAATATAGCTAGCTATGGAGGTGATCCTGAAAGGTTTATAGCTTATAACCGATCAAAAAAATTAAGCTTGGCGATTGCAAATTCAAGCCGTTCATTCTAATGTATGCTGTACACATGTGCACATATGATAAATCTTTTGAGTTCTTTAGAGATTCATCAGTGTGGAGGTTGAGGTAGAATGTATAGAAGGCATTGTTCATTGATTATTCATCTTGTCTAGGATTATAATGGTGGGACTTGAATCTATGTTTCTTTTCCAAAAGATTATTGGTGCACTATATCCTAAAAGCTGAATAAGGAAAAATATATCCTGAAATGACGCATTTATAGTCATTTTGTTCTGATATTTTTTATGTACATCATGATAACAGGATTTATCTTGTTGGACAATCTGCTGGTGCACATATTGCTGCTTGTACTCTTGTAAATCAGGCTATCAAAGAATGTGGCGAAGATACTTCCACTTGGAGTGTTGCACAGCTAAAAGCATACTTTGGTATTTCTGGCGGGTAAGCATGTGACTAGCAGAAATTGTAGATCTTCCTTTTCTCTTGGAAATTTGGGTGCACTATTGCGAGTAATCAGATTCTTGCATTGTCAAATATCGGCAGTCAGTCCACTAGTGTTTATCTCTAGCTGCAGCCTGCAATTTAGTCTCTTGTGCTTTTTTGTTGGGCAGAATGTTGATATGCTTGTTACAAATTAAGAGAGTCGAATAGCGCCAGTAATCAGTTTCGTGTATTGTGAAATATCGCAGTCTGTCCAGTAGAGTTTATTTCTATGTATAGCCTGCAATTCAGTTTCTTGTGCTCCTTCGTTGGGCAGAATGTTAATATGCTTGTTCTAAATTAAGAGCGGAAATTTGCCTTTTCAGCAATGCTAGCTTGCAAGTTACAGGCTCCTGCTCCAATGCTACTTATACCCTCTAGCGCCTCTGTCCAAAATTTGATTGTGTGACTTGTTACATTTGATAGGAGCATCATTACTGATTTACACACAAGAATGCCTGAGGATAGCTGTATTGGCCTTGACATTGACTTTTTTTCTGCAGTTATAATCTTCTTAACTTGGTTGATCATTTCCATAGGCGTGGTCTGTACCGGTCCGTCTTTCTCAGGTATTTATCTTTGATCACTTGGCATTTATCAATGTTTGGGGTTTCGACACCAAAAATAATTCCTTTTTGTGAAAAAGAAGTCATTTTTTCTTGCCCGCTATTGTCAGGATACTAACCATTGCCATCTTATGTTTCAGCATTATGGAAGGTGAGGAATCATTGAAGAAATTTTCTCCAGAAGTGGTGGTTAAGGAGGTAGCTGCTAGATCTGCAGTTTCTCTATTGCCTCATATCATCCTTTTTCATGGGACAACTGACTGTTCAATGCCCTCTGCTGAAAGGTTGGTCAAACCGAAATTATTGGCCACATCAGATTTTGTAACTGTGTCCTCTCATGATTTTTTAGTTTGCATTCTGGATATTGGTAGACCTGACATCCAAAAATGCAGTGAAGCATTCCTTGATGCTTTACAACAGCGTGGTGCCAGAGCGAATCTATTCTTATATGAAGGAAAGACACATACCGATTTATTTCTTCAGGTAATTATTGTGATTTGTGACACTAGCACTGTTTGAGAGGATTTCTTTGTTTGAACATTTTGACCTTCTTGGTAGTATTTTGAGGTGCTTAATTTAACCATGTTTAAGTAGGGAAGTACATTGCCTTTTTTATTTTTGTGAACTTAATATTTTCCATGTGATTTCGAGCATGGCGACGAGTCTTGCTGTCATGGAAAAAGTGCCCGGTTTAGAGTATAGCTCTTCGCTTTTGTTGTTTTTTTGTGCTAGATTGCTCATAAATAGTAAAGCGAAAACCTCTGGGGTCCAATAAATAATGACTGGGTTGTTTTAGTGTCCAATGCAGACGTACTTAGTCGATTTTTGTGTGATCTCCATGTAGCTTGAGTCTTATTATTCGGACACTATTAACCTCTGAGCGCTGGTATTTATTCCTTGCGTTTTTCTAAATTTGGATGCTTATGGTTCTAATTCTTAATCCCTTCTCTGTTATAAATATTGCATCAAAAGGATCCTCTTCGGGGCGGTAGGGATAAAATGCTGGAAGAGATAGTCGCCGTGATACAAAATGACGATCCAGGGGCGTCCGCGCAGCACCTTGCCGTGCCCGTTGCACGCCGTCTTGTTCCGGAATTCATGCTGAGGCTTGCTGGGAGAGTGAGCCCTTTCTGAACATGGTGGTGATTACTGGACACGACGACTAGCGAGGCAATTTACTGTAAGAACCGTATACTAGTTAGCTACAGAATGAGTTTGGTGGCCTGATGTACTGCTAATTAACCAGAGATGTATCTCGCTGTTTCGTATGAGTTGTGTAAGGGCAGACCTTACTGTAGACGACTGCCACTGTTGTATAGCTGTATTGTACTCCCTCCGTCCGGAAATACTTGTCATCAAAATGAATAAAAATGGATGTATCTAGATGTATTTTAGTTTTAGATACATCATTTTTGTCATTTTGATGACAAGTATTTTCGGACGGAGGGAGTACCTCAGTGTATAGTATGGCTCATTATTTTCTTGGCTCTTGAGCCTCTCATTGTATCTTGTGTAATTGGAACAAAGGCCAGCCTGTGGTTGATATCGGCTGTGAAACCTAGTTAGCTATGGAAGTACCGATGGCTCACAAAAATATGAATATAGAATGGAAGCAAGTCAATTTGCACATCAAAGCCTAAAATTGCAAAAAATGTTTTGTGCAGTTTTAGGTGTAGAATCTTTAAACCTAAAGTTACACGTTAGATGAGGGATCAGGATTGAGGAACGTCCGACTTAGAAAGTTGAGGATGGTCGACTTCAAAAATTACTCCCTCCGTTCCTTCAAAAAGAAAGTGTCGTGGTCTTAATTAAAATTTGAATTTGAATTAAAATCATGATACTTATTAGGGAATGGAGGGAGTAGAATTTAGGTTCAGACTGAGAAATAGATGTCTCTAAAATACTCCCTCTGTTTCAAAATAGATTACTCAACTTTGTACTAACTTTAATACAAAGTTAGTATAAAGTTGGGTCATTTATTTTGGAACGGAGGGAGTAGTACTCACGGTTCTACTAGTCACTACTCACTCAGCTGCATGTTTGACTTAGAATAAACCTAAACATTAAGTATTTTGAAACGAAGGGAGTATTTTTTTATCCAAACACGAAAGAAAATAAAACTCGATGCCCAAGCTGAGCAGATGCAGAGCTGTGACGCTTCTTGATTTATTAAAAACACATAACTTTCATGTTGAGCACTTTCCTATGTGAGGTCGCCTAGAAGATGTTTCGAAAATACTAACGCCCACACGTGTAGCAATTTTGCAACTCGCCCACACGCGTGAATCACTGTTCAGTCGAGTTTGCACGAATTTTGACACATTGAGGCAGAATTTGCGTGCCACGTAGGACGGTGCTGGTGTGTGGGCGTTGGAGAGTTCGCCCACACGCCCCGCAGCACGCGGTTTGCTAGTTGTGCTGTGTGGGCGAACTAGTTTCTGCCCACACAGCCAACATCTAGTCCACTTGTGTGTGGGCGAACTGTTTTTCGCCCATACGACACTCGCACGTTGTTGGATGGCAACTACAGTTACGCGTACGTGGCAACTAGGTAAACACACATGACAACTATGATTCGTTGCTAGACGGTAACTGCAGTTGCGCATACGTGGCAACCAGATAAACACACATGGCAATTATGATTAACCATACATGTCAACTATGGTTGGACCACACGTGATAACTAGGTAGACACACATGTCAACTACTGTTTGACCATATGTGGCAAGTAATTAATCACACATGGCAACTATGGTTTGATTACACGCGGCAACTACCATAAATTAGACATGGCAACTATAGTTAACCAAAACAAATAGAGTTGCCATGCTTTTACAACTACATTTGCCATCCCAGATAACTACATCAGCCACCCCGGATGGCAACTAAATCGTTACCCCACGGGTACCTAACGTAGCTGCGTCAGGACGTGTGGGCATTTTTACTTCGTGCCACATACGCGGGGTGAAGATGAGTAGTATTTCTTGGGCGTGTGGCATGAACTAGCTGCGTTCACACGTGCAGGCAATTCTAATGTTCACCCACACACAGTCCGTGTGAGCTGCCTACTGCTTACGTCATACACGGTGTGTGAGCGGATGTCTAGTATGCCACACGTGTGGGCGTTATCGGCATCCAAGAGGTTTTGTTAAAAGACGCCAAAATCAACTCCGGATTCTTCTCTGTTTCACCTCGGAAATGGCTCTAGTTACCACAGAAATTTTACAGCAATATAATCCAACTAAAATCCTACAAAACACAATAACAAAGAAAAAAAGAACTAAAAGGGTAACAATTAGTGGGACAATCCAAAGAATATCAGGGGTAAATTCACAAAAAATATGGGTGTAAAACACACTCATTGATGAATGAGTTGGAATTGTGACTCCATCTAGCAGTACATATCATTCATTTTTCTCATTAATTTTCTTGCTGATATTAAGATCATTACCTGTAACCACTGCTCCTTCACTTTTATTGCATATAGTAGCAAAATTGGCAATAAAGTGATATTTCCTTTCGTTTGAGCAGGTCCATAAAAATCTATCAGCTGCTACTTCAGTTTGGAATGTCTATCCACAAGTTGCACACTAGAAAAAATGTTTATCAGACTGAACCACATCAAAATTGTTAGCATCTGCCCCTAACACTTGACCTGCCAGTTGAAGCTAATGCCGCCACAAGAAAAAAAAACTATCATCTCAAAAATTTTCCTATGCCATTGGGGTTGTGAAATAATATTTATTATAAAGTTCAAGGGTGACCAAGTTATTACAATATTTGGTCACGATTCGATCATGAAAAAGCGTGCATTGGAAACTAAGATGACCAACTTTATTGCAAAGTTCACAAGTAATGGAATAAAGAGAACATAATTTTTTTAGCAAAATCATCTATCACTTTAAACCACCATTCAATTCTGTCATGTTTATGCTTCTAACAAAATCTATCGTCCGTAAATGGTATGTCTTCACAAAGTTTATGTACTCCACAAAAATTGACATGCTTATAAGAAATATTTTTATCATGACTAGTGCAACCATCATTAGTATTATAAATATTCATAGAAAGCATACTAACAATGTTGCAATCATACTTATCATTTAATGATCTTATGCCAAACATTTTATTGAATTCTTCTTCTAACACTTTGGCACAATTTTCCGATCCATCATTTTCAAGAAAGACATCATAACGATAAAGAACTTGATGCAACTTCATTTTCAGTTATTTTTTGTAGTTTTCTTTGATAATCCAAACTAGTGAAAAAATTAAACTAAAGTATTCAATTGCAAGATCTAAAGGTATATCTTCAAGCACTCACCTCCCTAGCAATGCCGCCAGAAATAG
This sequence comes from Triticum aestivum, assembly GCF_018294505.1. Lineage (NCBI taxonomy): Eukaryota > Viridiplantae > Streptophyta > Magnoliopsida > Poales > Poaceae > Triticum > Triticum aestivum. The sequence continues at coordinate 558,304,134 of NC_057813.1, forward strand.
CTTGATGTCTACTACGCAACTTTTATTCTTGTAGACTCTATAGGGCCTCCAAGTGCAGAGTTTTGTAGGACAACGGAAATTTTCCTCAAGTGGATAACCTAAGGTTTATCAATTCGTGGGAGGTGCAGGATGAAGATGGTCTCTCTCGAATAGCCCTGCAATCAAATACAAGAAATCTCTTGTGACCCCAACACACCCAATACAATGGTAAATTGTATAGGTGCACTAGTTCGGCGAAGAGATGGTGATACATGTGTAGTATGGATAGTAGATATAGGTTTTTGTAATCTGAAATAATAAAAACAGCAAGGTAGCAAGTAACAAAAGTGAGCATAAACGATATTTCAATGCTTAGAAATAAGGCCTACGGTTCATACTTTCACAAGTGCAATCTCTCAATAGTGCTAACATAATTGAATCATTTAACAACCCCTCAATGTGCGACAAAGAATCACTCCAAAGTTCTTATCAATAGCGGAGAATATAAGATGAAGTTGTTTTAGGTAGCGAACCACCTCAAAGTTATCTTTCGGATCAATCTGTTGAGCCATCCCTATCAGTGTCACAAACAACCCTAGAGTTCGTACCACAATAACACCATATGATACGCATCAATCAACTCTAATGTCGCCTACATACTCCAATGTCACCACAAGTATCCATGAGTCAATTATTCGATATGCATCAAACAATTTCAGATTCATAATATTCAATCCAACACAAAGAACTTCAAAGATTACCCCAAAGTTTCTGTCGAAGAAAGTAGGATGAAAACGTGTATCAACCTATGTGCCTAGATTACCCCAATGTCACCTCGGAAATCTGCAAGTTGATTATCTAAATATACATCAAGTGACTCAATAGAATACCACATTGTCACCATGGTTATCCACATGCAAGACATGTTGGGGAACGCAGTAATTTCAAAAAAATTCCTACGATCACGCAAGATCTATCTATGTGATGCATATCAATGAGAGGGGAGAGTGTGTCCACGTACCCTCGTAGACCAAAAGCGGAAGCGTTTAGTTAACACGGTTGATGTAGTCGAACGTCTTCGTGATCCAACCGATCCAAGCACCGAACGTACAACACCTCCGCGTTCAGCACACGTTCAGCTCGGAGACGTCCTTCATACTCTTGATCCAGTTGAGGCCGAGGGAGAGTTTCGTCAGCACGACGGCTGGTGATGATGATGATGAAGTTACCGGCGCAGGGCTTCTCCTAAGCACTAGGATGATATGACTGAGGTGTGTAACTGTGGAGGGGGGCACCGCACATGGCTAAACAATTGTCAACTTGTGTGTTCTAGGGTGCCCCTGCCCCCGTATATAAAGGAGCAAGGGGGAGGCCAGCCGGCCCTCTAGGGCGCACCAAGGGGGGATGAATCCTCCTCCTAGTAGGAGTAGGACTCCCCCCTTTCCTAGTCCTACTAGGAGAAGAAGGAAGGAGGGGGAGGAGAAGGAAGGAGGGGGCGCCGCCCCTCCCCCTAATCCAATTCGGACAAGGCCCATGGGGGGGGGCACGGCCAGCCCCTGGCCGCCCCTCTCTCTCTCCCTTAGGCCCAATAAGGCCCATTACTTCTCCGGTGGTTCCGATAACCCTTCCGGCACTCCGGTTATATCCGAAACTTCTCTGGAACACTTCCGGTGTCCGAATATAGTCGTCCAATATATCAATCTTTATGTCTCGACCATTTTGAGACTCCTCGTCATGTTTGTGATCTCATCCGGGACTCCAAACAATCTTCGGTACAACATATCACATAAACTCATAATGCCAATCGTCATCGAACGTTAAGCGTGCGGACCCTACGGGTTCGAGAACTATGTAGACATGACCGAGACACGTCTCCGGTCAATAACCAATAGTAGAACCTGGATGCTCATATTGGTTCCTACATATTCTACGAAGATCTTTATCGGTCAAACCGGTATGTTACTTGCCCGAGATTCGATCGTCGGTATCTCAATACCTAGTTCAATCTCGTTACTGGCAAGTCTCTTTACTCGTTCCGTAATACCTCATCCCGCAACTAACTCATTAGTCATAATGCTTGCAAGGCTTATAGTGATGAGTATTACCGAGAGGGCCCAGAGATACCTCTCCGAAACACGGAGTGACAAATCCTAATCTCGATCTATGCGAACCCAACAAACACCTTCAGAGACACCTCTAGAGCACCTTGACGACCACCCATTTACGTTGTGATGTTTGGTAGCACACAGAGTGTTCTTTTGGTATTCAGGAGTTGCATAATCTCATAGTCTAAGGAACTTGTATAAGTCATGAAGAAAGCAGTAGCAATGAAACTAACACGATCATAATGCTAAGCTAATGGATGGGTCATGTCCATCACATCATTCTCCTAATGATGTGATCCCGTTCATCAAATGACAGCACATGTCTATGGTCAGGAAACATAACCATCTTTGATAAACGAGCTAGTCAAGTAGAGTCATACTAGGGACTATATGTTTTGTCTATGTATTCACACATGTACTAAGTATCTGGTTAATACAATTCTAGCATGAATAATAAACATTTATCATGATTTAAGGAATTAAATAATAACTTTATTATTGGCTCTAGGGCATATTTCCTTCAGTCTCCCACTTGCACTAAAGTCAATAATCTAGATTACATAGTAATGATTCTAACACCCATGGAGCTTTGGTGCTGATCATGTTTTGCTCGTGAGAGAGGCTTAGTCAACGGGTCTGCAACATTCAGATCTGTGTGTATCTTGAAAATCTCTATGTCCCCTTCCAAACTTGATGACATATGGAATTGAAGCGTCTCTTGATGTGCTTGGTTCTCTTGTGAAATCTGGATTCCTTTGCCAAGGCAATTGCACCAGTATTGTCACAAAAGATTTTCATTGGACCCGATGCACTAGGTATGACACCTAGATCGGATATGAACTCCTTCATTTGCTGCTTCCGAAGCCGCAATGTACTCTGCTTCACACGTAGATACCACCACGATGCTTTGCTTGGAACTGCACCAACTGACAGCTCCTCCATTCAATAAAAATACGTATTGGGTTTGCGACTTAGAGTCATCCGGATTAGTGTCAAAACTTGCATCGACGTAACCGTTTACGACGAGCTCTTTTTCACCTCCATAAACGAGAAACATATCCTTAGTCCTTTTCAGGTATTTCAGTATGTTCTTGACCGCTGTCCAGTGCTCCACTCCGGGATTACTTTGGTGCCTCCCTGCTATGCTTATAGCAAGACATACATCAGGTTTGGTACACATCATTGCATACATGATAGAACCTATGGCTGAAGCATAGGGAATGACTTTCATTTTCTCTCTATCTTCTGCGGTGGTCGGGCTTTGAGTCTGACTCAACTTCACACCTTGTAACACAGGCAAGAACCCTTTCTTTAACTGATCCATTTTGAACTTCTTCAAAACTTTATCAAGGTATGTGCTTTGTGAAAGTCCAATTAAGCGTCTTGATCTATCTCTATAGATCTTGATGCCCAATATGTAAGCAGCTTCTCCGAGGTCTTTCATAGAAAAACTCTTATTCAGGTATCCCTTTATGCTATTCATAAATTCTATATCATTTCCAATCAAAAATATGTCGTCTACATATAAGATCAGAAATGCTACAGAGCTCCCACTCACTTTCTTGTAAATACAGGCTTCTCCAAAAGTCTGTATAAAACCATATGCTTTGATCACACTATCAAAACATTTATTCCAATTCCGAGAGGCTTGCACCAGTCCATAAATGGACCGCTGGAGCTTGCACACTTTGTTAGCACCCTTTGGATCGACAAAACCTTCCGGTTGCATCATATACAACTCTTCTTCCAGAAATCCATTCAGGAATGTAGTTTTGACATCCATTTGCCAAATTTTATAATCATAAAATGCAGCAATTTCTAACATGATTCGGACAGACTTAAGCATCGCTATGAGTGAGAAAGTCTCATCGTAGTCAACTCCTTGAACTTGTCGTAAACCTTCCGCAACAAGTCGAGCTTTGTAAACAGTAACATTACCGTCTGCGTCGGTCTTCTTCTTAAAGATCCATTTATTTTCTATGGCTTGCCGATCATCGGGCAAGTCCACCAAAGTCCATACTTTGTTCTCATACATGGATCCCATCTCAGATTTCATGGCCTCAAGCCATTTCACGGAATCTGGGCTCATCATCGCTTCCTCATAGTTCATAGGTTCATCATGGTCTAGTAACATGACTTCCAGAACAGGATTACCGTACTACTCTGGTGCGGATTGATAACCCACAAGTATATGGGATCGCAACAGTTTTCGAGGGTAGAGTATTCAACCCAAATTTATTGATTCGACACAAGGGGAGCCAAAGAATATTCTCAAGTATTAGCAGTTGAGTTGTCAATTCAACCACACCTGGATAACTTAGTATCTGCAGCAAAGTATTTAGTAGCAAAGTAGTATGGAAGTAACGGAAATAGTAGCAAAAGTAACAGTAGCAGTTTTGTAGTAATTGTAACAGTGGCAATGGTAAAGTAAATAAGCAAAGCACAATATGTGAAAAGCTCATAGGCATTGGATCAGTGATGGATAATTATGTCGGATACTATTCCTCATGTAATAGTTATAACATAGGGTGACATAGAACTAGCTCCAGTTCATCAATGTAATATAGGCATGTATTTCGAATATAGTCATACGTGCTTATGGAAAAGAACTTGCATGACATCTTTTGTCCTACCCTCCCGTGGAAGCGGGGTCCTAATGGAAACTAAGGGATATTAAGGCCTCCTTTTAATAAAGTACCGGACCAAAGCATTAGCACTTAGTGAATACATGAACTCCTCAAACTACGGTCATCACCGAGAAGTATCCCGATTATTGTCACTTCGGGGTTGTCGGATCATAACACATAATAGGTGACTATAGACATGCAAGATAGGATCAAGAACTCACATATATTCATGAAAACATAATAGGTTCAGATCTGAAATCATGGCACTCGGGCCCTAGTGACAAGCATTAAGTATAACAAAGTCATAGCAACATTAATCTCAGAACATAGTGGATACTAGGGATCAAACCCTAACAAAACTAACTTGATTACACGATAAATCTCATCCAACCCATCACCGTCTAGCAAGCCTACGATGGAATTACTCACGCACGGCGGTGAGCGTCATGAAATTGGTGATGGAGGATGGTTGATGATGACGACGCGATGAATCCCCCTCTCCGGAGCCCCGAATGGACTCCAGATCAGCCCTCCCGAGAGAGATTAGGGCTTGGCGGCGGCTCCGTATCATAAAACGCGATGAAACTTTCTCTCTGATTTTTTTCTCTGTGAACGTGAATATATGGAGTTGGAGTTGAGGTCGGTGGAGGTCCAGGGGGCTCACGAGGCAGGGGGCGCGCCCTACGGGAGGGGAGGGGGGGCGCCCCCACCCTTGTGGACAGGGTGTGGGCCCCCTGGTGCTGAATCTTTCGATAGTATTTTTTATTAATTCTGAAAAGTTGCTCCATGGATTTTCAGGTCATTCCGAGAAGTTTTATTTCTGCACAAAAATAACACCATGGCAGTTCTGCTGAAAACAGCGTCGGTCCGGGTTAGTTCCATTCAAATCATGAAAGTTAGAGTGTAAAACAAGGGCAAAAGTGTTTGCAAAAGTAGATACGACGGAGATGTATCAACTCCCCTAAGCTTAAACTTTGCTTGTCCTCAAGCAATTCAGTTGACAAACTGAAAGTGATTAAGAAAAACTTTTACAAACTCTGTTTGCTCTTGTTGTTGCAAATATGTAAATCCAGCATTCAAGTTTTCAGCAAAGATTATGAACTAACCATATTCACAATAACACTTAGGTCTCATGTTTACTGATATCAATGGCATAATTGACTAGCGAGCAATAATAATAAATCTCGGATGACAACACTTTCTCAAAAGAATCATAATATGATATAACAAGATGGTATCTCGCTAGCCCTTTCTGAGACCGCAAAACATATATGGAGAGCACCTTTAAAGATCAAGGACTGACTAAACATTGTAATTCATGGTAAAAGAGATCCAGTCATAGTCACATCCAATATAAATTAATAGTAGTGCATGCAAATGACAGCGGTGCTCTCCAGTGGGTGCTTTTTAATAAGAGGGTGATGACTCAACATAAAAGTAAATAGATAGGCCCTTCACAGAGGGAAGCAGGGATTTGTAGAGGTGTCAGAGCTCGATTTTGAAATAGATATAAATAATATTTTGAGCGATATACTTTCACTGTCAACATAACAACTGAGAGATCTCAATATGTTCCATGCTACACACATTATAGGCGGTTCCCAAACAGAACGGTAAAGTTTATACTCCCCACCACCAACAAGCATCAATCCATGGCTTGCCCGAAACAACGGGTGCCTCTAACTAACAACAATCCTGGGGGAGTTTTGTTTGCAATTATTTTGATTTGATTTAAGCATGGGACTAGGTATCCCGGTGACCAGCCATTTTCTCGTGAGTGAGGAGCGGAGTCCACTCCTCTTGAGAATAACCCGCCTAACATGGAAGATACAGACAGCCCTAGTTGATACATGAGCTGTTCAAGCATACAAAACAGAATTTCATTTGAAGGTTTGGAGTTTGGCACATACAAATTTACTTGGAACGGTAGGTAGATACCTCATATAGGAAGGTATAGTGGACTCATATGGAATAACTTTGGGGTTTATGGAGTTTGGATGCACAAGCAGTATTCCCGCTTAGTACAGGTGAAGGCTAGCAAGAGACTAGGAAGCGACCAACTAGAGAGTGACAACAGTCATGAACATGCATTAAAATTAATGAACAATGAGTGCGAGCATGAGTAGGATATAATCCACCATGAACATAAATATCATGAAGGCTATGTTGATTTTGTTTCAACTACATGCGTGAACATGTGCCAAGTCAAGTCACTCGAATCATTCAAAGGAGGATACCACCCTATCATACCACATCACAACCATTTTAATAGCATGTTGGCACGCAAGGTAAACCATTATAAGCTCTTAGCTAATTAAGCATGGCATAAGCAACTATAATCTCTAATTGTCATTGCAAACATGTTTATTCATAATAGGCTGAATCAGGAATGATGAACTAATCATATTTACAAAAACAAGAGAGCTCAAGTTCATACCAGCTTCTCTCATCTCAATCAGTCCATCATATATCATCATTATTGCCTTTCACTTGCACGACCGAACGGTGTGGATAATAATAATAATAGTGCATGTGCATTGTACTAAGCTGGAATCTGCAAGCATTCAATTCAAGGGAGAAGAAAAAGTAATATGGGCTCTTGGTTAAATCAACAATAATGCATATGAGAGCCACTTAACATTTTTCATTATGATCTTCTCCTCTCGACCCCCAAAGAAATGAAAAGAAATAAAACTATTTACACAGGAAAGCTCCCAACAAGCAAAAGAAGAACGAGAAATCTTTTTGGGTTTTATTTTAATTACTACTACTCCAGCATGGAAAATAAACTAGCTAAAAGCTACAACTAATTTTTTTGGTTTTTCTTAAGGTTATTCAAACACACAAGAAGAAGGCTAGAAAAAGAAAACAAACTAGCATGGATTGTACAATGAAAAAGTATGAGCACCGACGACTAGAATGAGTGTGTGAACATGAATGTAATATCGGTGAAAAATACGTACTCCCCCAAGCTTAGGCTTTTGGCCTAAGTTGGTCTATGGCCATGGGTAGCCTGGCAGATATCCGAAGCTGTAACTGGGGTCATACTGAGATGCAGAAGCCATTGCCTCACGAGCTACAGCATGGAGGCGAGCTGCCTCCGTCCTCCTCTCGTACTCGTTCGCCTCCTCCCTGGTGATAACATATCTTCCTTTTGCCTGATAATCAAGGAAGGCAGGAGCAGGGAGAGTAATATGGACAGTGCGACGTCTATCAAAGATTAGTCGATACTGGAGGATATGTCCGTTCCTCTCAAGAAAATGATGATTAACCATGGCATTATAATCTAAATAAGCGGGAGGCAAGTCCCTAACATTTTCATGTACATGTATACCAAGATAATTGGCCACACGGGTTGCATAAATCCCTCCAAACAAGTCTCCATCTAAACCATTATTATGCAACCTACGTGCAACAATTGCCCCCAAGTTGTATTGTTTATCACCTAATACAGCACTCTTGATAACACAAAGATCAGGAACACATATGTGACATGCTTCATCCTTACAGTTAATGCATCTACCTATGAAGAGAGCAAAATAATGTATAGCAGGAAAAAGGATGCTCCCTATTGTAGATTGTGCTATTTCTCTAGATTCTCCCACAGTGATACTAGCAAGAAAGTCTTTATATTCAGATTTACGAGGTTCATTAACACTGCCCCACTGCGGGAGTTTACAAGCAGTAGTAAATTCTTCTAAGTCCATGGTATATGATTTATCGTAAAGATCAAACAGGACATTCTGAGAATTGCGTGAAGATGTAAATTTAAACCTTCTCACAAACGACTCAATCAAATGGTAGTATTGAGGGCACTTATCTTGCATGAAGTCCTCAAGATCGACATTACGCACATATGCATCAAATTCATTCTTGATGCCTGCTCTGACCATAAACTCCTTTGATGGCCATTCACCAGGCTGCACTTGAGCTTCCCTCGGTGGTTCATCATCTTGCTCACGTATTGCGAGCCTGGGTCCTTGCTTCCTTGAAGAACCGCCTTGGTACATTTTCCTAGACATATTTCTTCCTCTGAAAAATTTCTGAAAATTTTAGTAACTCAAAATAAAAGTGAACCAAACTCAACAAAATTGATAGCAACTACTCCCACAAGTGCCAAGAGACTATATCATGCATTAGAACTACTTGGGACCATATAAATTTGACATGCAGGCTTAAGAACAGGGTCACCTAAGCGGCAAAAATTTGCAATGAATAGAGCACTAGAACAAAAACTAATTGGACCATTAGAGGAGTCACATACCAAAGAACAATCCCCCAAAGCAGTTTTGTGAATGGAGCTTTGAGCAAGGAGATCGAAAATGGCAGCAAGATGAGCTAGAACTCGTGCTTGAGCTGGATAGTGATTTTTTTGGGAGGAAGAAGAAGTGTGTGGGTGCAGGAATAAGTGGAGGGGAGCTACCGTGGGCCCACGAGGCAGGGGGGCGCGCCCAGGGGGTAGGGCGCGCCCTGACCCTCGTGGCTAGGTGCCAGCTCCCCCTGTTGTGTTATCAGTGCCAGATATTCTCAAATATTCCAGAAAAAATCATATTAAATTCGCAGGGCATTTGGAGAACTTTTATTTTCGGGGTATTTTCTTTTATTGCATGGATAATTCAGAAAAAGACAGAAAATATTATTGTTACTTTATTTAGTCTAAATAATAGAAAGTAAAAAGAGGGTACAAAAGGTTGTGCTTTCTAACTTCATCCATCTCATGCTCATCAAAAGGAATCCACTAACAAGGTTGATCAAGTCTTGTTAACAAACTCATTCCGAATAACATGTAACCGGAGAAATTTCAAATAACACTAGGTTACCCCAACGAGGATATGCACATCCCCAATAATAAGAATATCATATTTCTTCTTGACAGTAGGAAGAGGAAATTCAAAACCTCCAATAATAATAGTTGGATTTTTTCCAATAGAATCGATGCTATGAAGTTGAGGTTGTTTCCTCGGAAAGTGTACCGTATGCTCATTACCATTAACATAAAAAGTGACATTGCCTTTGTTGCAATCAATAACAGCCCCTACAGTATTCAAAAAGGGTCTACCAAGGATAATCGACATACTATCGTCCTCGGGAATATCAAGAATAACAAAGTCCGTTAAGATAGTAACGTTTGCAACCACAACATGCACATCCTCACAAATACCGACAGGTATAACTGTTGATTTATCGGCCATTTTCAAAGATATTTCAGTAGGTGTCAACTTATTCAATTCAAGTCTATGATATAAAGAGAGAGGCATAACACTAACACCGGCTCCAAGATCACATAAGGCAGTTTTAACATAGTTTCTTTTAATGGAGCATGGTATAGTTGGTACTCCCGGATCTCCAAGTTTCTTAGGTATTCCACCCTTAAAAGTATAATTAGCAAGCATGGTGGAAATTTCAGCTTCTGCTATCTTTCTTTTATTTGTAATAATATCTTTCATGTACTTAGCATAAGGATTTACCTTAAACATATCAGTCAAACGCATACGCAAAAAGATAGGTCTAATCATTTCAGCAAAGCGCTCAAAATCCTCATCATCCTTTTTCTTGGATGGCTTAGGAGGAAAAGGCATGGGTTTCTGAACCCATGGTTCTCTTTACTGTGCTTCCTAGCAACAAAGTCTCTCTTATCATAATGTTGATTCTTTGATTCTGGGTTGTCAAGAACAACAATAGGTTCAATCTCTACATCATTATTATTACTTGGTTGAGCATCAACATGAACATTATCATTAACATTATCACTAGGTTCATGTTCATCACCAGATTGTGTTTCATCATCAAAAATAGAAATATCATTGGGATTCTCAGGTGTGTCAACAACAGGTTCACTAGAAGCATGCAAAGTCCTATCATTCTTTTTCTTCTTCTTCTTAGAAGGACTAGGTGCATCAATATTATTTCTCTAAGAATCTTGCTCAATTCTCTTAGGGTGGCCTTCAGGATACAAAGGTTCCTGAGTCATTTTACCCGTTCTAGTAGGCACTCTAACAACAAAGTCATGTTTATTATTTAATTAATCAAGCAAATCATTTTGAGCCTTAAGTACTTGTTCTGCTTGAGTGTTAACCATAGAAGCATTTTTGCTAATGAGTTTAAGTTCACCTTTAACTCTAGCCATATAATCACTCAAGTGTCCAATCATATAAGCATTGTGTTTCAATTGTCTATCAAAATAAGCATTAAAGTTTTCTTGTCTAGCCATAAATTCATCAAATTCATCCAAGCATTGGATAGCAAACTTAGTAGACGGGATTTCAACTTTATCGTATCTATAGAGAGAATTTACCTTTACTACCTGTGACGGGTTATCAAGACCATGTGTTTCTTCAATATGTGGTATATTAAGGCAATGTATTCTTCAACAGGAGGTAAATTCTTAACATCTTCAGCTTTAATACCTTTGTCTTTCATAGATTTCTTTGCGTCTTGCATATCTTCAGGACTGAGAAATAGAACACCTCTTTTCTTTGGAGTTGGCTCGAGAAGTGTCCAATTGTTTTCATTAGTCAACATATTATTCAGTAGCAATTCAGTTTGATCGATTGTTGTTTCCCTGAAAACACAACCAGCACAACTATCCAAGTGGTCCTTGGAAGCATCGGTTAGTCCATTATAAAAGATATCAAGTATTTCATTTTACTTATAGGATGATCAGGCAAAGCATTAAGTAATCGGAGAAGCCTCCCCCAAGCTTGTGGGAGACTCTCTTCTTCAGTTTGCACAAAATTATATAATTCCCTCAAGGCAGCTTGTTTCTTATGAGCAGGGGAATATTTAGCAGAGAAGTAATAAATCATATCCTGGGGACTACGCACACAACCAGGATCAAGAGAATTAAACCAAGTTTTAGCATCACCCTTTAATGAGAATGGAAATATCTTAAGGATATAGTAGTAGAGAGATTTCTCATCATTAGTGAATAGAGTGGCTATATCATTCAATTTAGTAAGATGTGCCACAACAGTTTCAGATTCATAGCCATAAAAGGATCAGATTCAACCAAAGTAATTATCTCAGGATCAACAGAGAAATCATAATCCTTATCAGTAATAAAGATAGGTGAAGTAGCAAAAGCAGGGTCATATTTCATTCTAGCATTCAGAGATTTCTGTTTTAGTTTAGCTAGTAACTTCTTAAGATCAGATCTATCATTGTAAGCAAGAAAATCTCTAGCAGTTTCTTCATCCATAACATAACCCTTAGGAACAACATGCAATTCATATTTAGGGGGAGAACCTTCATCATCACTATCTTCAATAATATCAGTTTCAATATTTTCATTCTCTCTAACCCTAGCAAGTTGTTCATCAAGATATTCACCTAATGGCACAGTAGTATCAAGCACAGAAGTAGTTTCATCATAAGTATCATGCATAGTAGAAGTGGCATCATCAATAACATGCGACATATCAGAATTCATAGAAGAAGCAGGTTTAGGTGTCACAAGCTTACTCATAACAGAAGGAGAATCTAGTGCAGAGCTACATGGCAGTTCCTTACCTCCCCTCGTAGTTGAGGGATAAATCTTAGTTCTTTCGTCTTTCAAGTTCCTCATAGTGACCAGCAGATATAAATCCCAAGTGACTCAAAGAATAGAGCTATGCTCCCCGACAACGGCGCTAGAAAATAGTCTTGATAACCCATAAGTATATGGGATCGCAACAGTTTTCGAGGGTAGAGTATTCAACCCAAATTTATTGATTCGACACAAGGGGAGCCAAAGAATATTCTCAAGTATTAGCAGTTGAGTAGTCAATTCAACCACACCTGGATAACTTAGTATCTGCAGCAAAGTATTTAGTAGCAAAGTAGTATAGAAGTAACGAAAATAGTAGAAAAAGTAACAGTAGTAGTTTTGTAGTAATTGTAATAGTGGCAACGGTAAAGTAAATAAGCAAAGCACAATATGTGAAAAGCTCGTAGGCATTGGATCAGTGATGGATAATTATGTCGGATGCGATTCCTCATGTAATAGTTATAACATAGGGTGACACAGAACTAGCTCCAGTTCATCAATGTAATGTAGGCATGTATTCCGAATATAGTCATAAGTGCTTATGGAAAAGAACTTGCATGACATCTTTTGTCCTACCCTCCCGTGGCAGCGGGGTCCTAATGGAAACTAAGGGATATTAAGGCCTCCTTTTAATAGAGTACCGGACCAAAGCATTAGCACTTAGTGAATACATGAACTCCTCAAACTACGGTCATCACCGAGAAGTATCCCGATTATTGTCACTTCGGGGTTGTCGGATCATAACACATAATAGGTGACTATAGACTTGCAAGATAGGATCAAGAACTCACATATATTCATGAAAACATAATAGGTTCAGATCTGAAATCATGGCACTCGGGCCCTATTGACAAGCATTAAGTATAGCAAAGTCATAGCAACATCAATCTCAAAACATAGTGGATACTAGGGATCAAACCCTAACAAAACTAACTTGATTACATGGTAAATCTCATCCAACCCATCACCGTCCAACAAGCCTACGATGGAATTACTCACGCACGGCGGTGAGCATCATGAAATTGGTGATGGAGGATGGTTGATGATGACGATGGCGATGAATCCCCCTCTCCGGAGCCCCGAATGGACTCCAGATCAGCCCTCCTGAGAGAGATTAGGGCTTGGTGCCGGCTCTGTATCGTCAAACACGATGAAACTTTCTCTCTGATTTTTTTCTCCGTGAACGTCAATATATGGAGTTGGAGTTGAGGTTGGTGGAGGTCCAGGGGGCCCACGAGGCAGGGGGCGCACCCTAGGGGGAGGGCACCCTCGTGGACAGGGTGTGGTCCCCCTGGTGCTTATTCTTTCACCAGTATTTTTTATTAATTCTGAAAAGTTGCTCCGTGGATTTTCAGGTCAATCCAAGAACTTTTATTTCTGCACAAAAATAACACCATGGCAGTTCTGCTGAAAACAGCGTCAGTCCGGACTAGTTCCATTCAAATCATGCAAGTTAGAGTCCAAAACAAGGGCAAAAGTGTTTGGAAAAGTAGATGTGACAGAGACGTATCACGGATCTTTCTCTGGAAGACCTACAAGGTTCGGTAGTAACTTGATATGAAGCTTCATGATCATCATCATTAGCTTCCTCACTAATTGGTGTAGGAATCACGGGAACTGATTTCTGTGATGAACTACTTTCCAATAAGGGAGAAGGTACATTTACCTAATCAAGTTCTAGTTTCCTCCCACTCACTTCTTTCGAGAGAAACTCCTTCTCTAGAAAGGACCCATTCTTAGCAACAAAGATTTTTCCTTTGGAACTTTGATAGAAGGTGTACCCAACAGTTTCCTTTGGGTATCCTATGAAGACGCACTTCTCCGATTTGGGTTCGAGCTTATCAGGTTGAAGCTTTTTCACATAAGCATCGCATCCCCAAACTTTAAGAAACGACAACTTTGGTTTCTTGCCAAACCACAATTCATAAGACGTCGTCTCAAAGGATTTTGATGGTGCCCTATTTAAAGTGAATGCAGCCGTCTCTAGAGCACAACCCCAAAACGATTGCAGTAAATCAGTAAGAGACGTCATAGATCACACCATATCTAATAAAGTACGGTTACGACGTTTGGACACACCATTTTGCTGTGGTGTTCTAGGTGGCGTTAATTGTGAAACTATCCCATATTGTTTCAAATGAAGACCAAACTCGTAACTCAAATATTCTCCTCCATGATCAGATCGTAGAAACTTTATTTTCTTGTTACGATGATTTTCCACTTCACTCTGAAATTCTTTGAACTTTTCAAATGTTTCAGACTTATGCTTCATTAAGTAGATATAACCATATTTGCTCAAATCATCTGTGAAGGTAAGAAAATAACGATACCCACCACGAGAATCAACACTCATTGGACCGCATACATCGGTATGTATTATTTCCAACAAATCAGTAGCTCGTTCCATTGTTTCGGAGAACGGAGTTTTAGTCATCTTGCCCATAAGGCACGCTTCGCAAGCACCAAGTGATTCATAATCAAGTGATTCCAAAAGTCCATCAGCATGGAGTTTCTTCTTGCGTTTTATACCGATATAACCCAAGCAGCAGTGCCACAAATAAGTTGCACTATCATTATTAAACTTCAATCTTTTGGCTTCAACACTATGAATATGTGTATCACTACTATCGAGATTCAACAAAAATAGACCACTCAGCAGGGATGCATGACCATAAAAGATATTACTCATATAAATAGAACAAAAATATTCTCTAATTTAAATGAATAACCATCTCGCATCAAACAAGATCCAGATATAATGTTCATGCTCAACGCTGGCACCAAATAACAATTATTCAGGTCTAAAACTAATCCTGATGGTAGATGTAGAGGTAGCGTCCCGACTGCGATCACATCGACTTTGGAACCATTTCCCACGCGCATCGTCACCTTGTTCTTAGCCAATCTTCGCTTAATCCGTAGCCCCTATTTCGAGTTGCAAATATGAGCAACAGAACCAGTATCAAATACCCAAGCGCTACTGCGAGCATTAGTTAAGTACACATCATTAACATGTATATCAAATATACCTTTCACTTTGCCATCCTTCTTATCCGCCAAATACTTGGGGCAGTTCCGCTTCCAACGACCAGTCCCTTTGTAGTAGAAGCACTCAATTTTAGGCTTAGGTCCAGACTTGGGTTTCTTCTCTTGAGCAACAACCTTTTTGCCGTTCTTCTTGAAGTTCCCCTTTCTTCCCTTTGCCCTTTTTTCTTGAAACTAGTGGTCTTATTGACCATCAACACTTGATGCTCCTTTTTGATTTCTACCTCCGTAGCCTTTAGCATTGCGAAGAGCTCAGGAATAGTCTTGTTCATCCCTTGCATATTATAGTTCATCACGAAGCTTTTGTAGCTTGGTGGCAGTGATTGAAGAACTCTGTCAATGACACTATCATCAGGAAGATTAACTCCCAGTTGAGTCAAGTGGTTATGGTACCTAGACATTCTGAGTATGTGTTCACTGACAGAACTATTCTCCTCCATTTTACAGCTGTAGAACTTATTGGATGCTTCATATCTCTCAATCCGGGCATTTGCTTGAAATATCAACCTCAACTCCTGGAACATCTCATATGCTCCATGATGTTCAAAATGTCATTGAAGTCCCGGTTCTAAGCCGTAAAGCATGGCACACTGAACTATCGAGTAGTCATCAACACACGTTTGCCAGGCATTCACAATGTCTGCAGTTGTGGGCACGGGTGGTACACCTAACGGTGCTTCCAGGACGTAATTC
Organism: Triticum aestivum; assembly: GCF_018294505.1. Taxonomy (NCBI): domain Eukaryota; kingdom Viridiplantae; phylum Streptophyta; class Magnoliopsida; order Poales; family Poaceae; genus Triticum; species Triticum aestivum. Next base: position 558,320,108 of record NC_057813.1, read on the forward strand.
TTCTATGCAGCAATGAGGATAATCCTCAAGTTACGGACCCAGTCCGTGTAGTTGCTGCCATCATCTTTCAACTTAGCTTTCTCTAGGAACGCATTAAAATTCAAAGTAACGGTAGCATGGGACATTGATACACCCATTTTGCATCATGCTTTTATATCGATATTTATTGCATTATGGGCTGTTATTACACGTTATGTCACAATACTTATGCCTATTCTCTTTTTACAAGGTTTACATGAAGAGGGAGAATGCCGACAGCTGGAATTCTGGGCTGGAAAAGGAGCAAATATTAGAGACCTATTCTACACAACTCCAAAAGTCCTGAAACTCCACGGAAGTTATTTTTGGAATTAATAAAAAATACTGAGCAAAGAAAATACCAGAGGGGTCCACCCACCGTCCACGAGGTTGGGGGGCGCACCCTACCCCCTGGGCGCACCTCCTGCCTCGTGGGCCACCTTGAAGCCCTCCGGTGCCCATATTCTGCTATATAAAGTCTTCTCCCCTGGAAAAAAATCATAAGCAAGCTTTCGAGACGAGACACCGCCGCCACGAGGCGGAACCTTCGCGGAACCAAGGCTCCGACGGAGCTGTTCTGCATGGGAAACATCCCTTCGAGAGGGGGAAATCATCACCATCGATCCTCTCAGCGGGAGGAGGTCAATCTCCATCAACATCTTCACCAGCACCATCTCCTCTCAAACCCTAGTTCATCTCTTGTATCCAATCTTTGTCCCAAAACCTCAGATTGGTACCTGTGGGTTGCTAGTAGTGTTGATCACTCCTTGTAGTTGATGCTAGTTGGTTTATTCGGTGGAAGATCATATGTTCAGATCCTTTATGCATATTAATACCCCTCTGATTATGAACATAAATATGATTTGTGAGTAGTTACACTTGTTCTTGAGGACATGGGAGAAGTCTTGCTATAAGTAGTCATGTGAATTTGGTATTTGTTCGATATTTTGATGAGATGTATGTTGTCTTTCCTCTAGTGGTGTTATGTGAACGTCGACTACATGACACTTCACCATTGTTTGGGCCTAGAGGAAGGCATTGGGAAGTAATAAGTAGATGATGGGTTGCTAGAGTGACAGAAGCTTAAACCCTAGTTTATGAGTTGCTTCGTAAGGGGCTGATTTGGATCCATATGTTTCATGCTATGGTTAGGTTTACATTAATACTTCTTTTCTAGTTGCGGATGCTTGCCCGGGTCGAGATATATGAAGTCTCCGACAAGTTCTATAGTTCTAAGATGGAGGAAAACAGTTCTGTCAGTGAGCACATACTCAAAATGTCTGGGTTGCACAACCGCCTGTCCCAGCTGGAGATCAACCTCCCGGATGAGGCGGTCATTGACAGAATCCTTCAGTCGCTCCCACCGAGCTACAAGAGCTTTGTGTTGAACTACAATATGCAGGGGATGGTGAAGACCATTCCTGAAGTATTTTCAATGCTGAAGTCAGCAGAGGTTGAAATCAAGAAAGAACATCAACTGTTGATGGTCAATAAGACCACTAAGTTCAAGAAGGGCAAGGGTAAGAAGAACTTCAAGAAGGACGGCAAAGATGTTGCCGCGCCCGGTAAGCCAGCTGCCGGGAAGAAGTCAAAGAATGGACCCAAGCCTGAGACTGAGTGCTTTTATTGCAAGGGGAAGGGTCACTGGAAGCGGAACTGCCCCAAATACTTAGCGGACAAGAAGGTCGGCAACACTAAAGGTATATTTGATATACATGTAATTGATGTGTACCTTACCAGTACTCGTAGTAACTCCTGGGCATTTGATACCGGTGGCGTTGCTCATATTTGTAACTCACAGCAGGAGCTGCGGAATAAGCGGAGACTGGCGAAGGACGAGGTGATGATGCGCGTCGGGAATGGTTCCAAGGTTGATGTGATCGCCGTCGGCACGCTACCTCTACATTTACCCATGGGATTAGTTATGAACCTCAATAATTGTTATTTAGTGCAAAGTTTGAGCATGAACATTGTATCTGGATCTCGTTTAATACGAGATGGCTACTCATTTAAATCCGAGAATAATGGTTGTTCTATTTATATGAGAGATATGTTTTATGGTCATGCCCCGATGGTCAATGGTTTATTCTTAATGAATCTCGAACGTAATGTTACACATATTCATAGCGTGAATACCAAAAGATGTAAAGTTGATAACGATAGTCCCACATACTTGTGGCACTGCCGCCTTGGTCTCATTGGTATCAAGCGCATGAAGAAGCTCCATGCCGATGGAATTTTAGAGTCTCTCGATTATGAATCATTTGACACATGCGAACCATGCCTCATGGGCAAAATGACCAAGACTCCGTTCTCCGGAACAATCGAGCGAGCAACCAACTTATTGGAAATCATACATACCGATGTGTGCGGTCCAATGAGCGTTGAGGCTCGCGGAGGATATCGTTATGTTCTCACTCTCACTGATGACTTGAGTAGATATGGGTATGTCTACTTGATGAAACACAAGTCTGAGACCTTTGAAAAGTTCAAGGAATTTCAGAATGAGGTAGAGAATCAACGCGACCGAAAGATAAAGTTCCTACGATCAGATCGTGGAGGAGAATACTTAAGTCACGAATTTGGTACACACTTAAGGAAATGTGGAATCGTTTCACAACTCACGCCGCCTGGAACACCTCAGCGTAATGGTGTGTCCGAACATCGTAATCACACTCTATTGGATATGGTGCGGTCTATGATGTCTCTTACCGATTTACCGCTATCATTTTGGGGATACGCTCTAGAGACAGCTACATTCACTTTAAATAGGGAACTGTCTAAATCCGTTGAGACGACACCGTATGAATTATGGTTTGGGAAGAAACCTAAGCTGTCGTTTCTAAAAGTTTGGGGATGCGATGCTTATGTCAAGAAATTACAACCTGAAAAGCTCGAACCCAAGTCAGAAAAATGCGTCTTCATAGGATACCCTAAGGAAACCATTGGGTATACCTTCTACTTAAGATCTGAGGGCAAGACCTTTGTTGCCAAGAACGGATCCTTTCTGGAAAAAGAGTTTCTCTCGAAAGAAGTAAGTGGGAGGAAAGTAGAACTCGATGAAGTACTACCTCTTGAACCGGAAAGTAGTACAGCTCAGGAAAATGTTCCTGTGGTGCCTACACCAACTGGAGAGGAAATTAATGATGATGATCAAGGTACTTCGGATCAAGTTGCTACAGAACCTCGTAGGTCCACAAGGACACGTTCCACACCAGAGTGGTATGGCAACCCTGTCCTGGAAATCATGTTGTTAGACAACGGTGAACCTTCGAACTATGAAGAAGCGATGGCGGGCCCAGATTCCAACAAATGGCTTGAAGCCATGCAATCCGAGATAGAATCCATGTATGAAAACAAAGTATGGACTTTGACTGACTTGCCCGATAATCAGCGAGCGATAGAAAACAAATGGATCTTTAAGAAGAAGACGGACGCGGATGGTAATATTACCGTCTATAAAGCTCGACTTATCGCTAAGGGTTATCGACAAGTTCAAGGGGTTGACTACGATGAGACATTCTCTCCCGTAGCGAAGCTGAAGTCCATTCGAATCATGTTAGCAATTGCCGCATACTATGATTATGAGATATGGACGTCAAAACGACATTCCTTAACGGGCATCTTAAGGAAGAACTGTATATGATGCAGCCGGAGGGTTTTGTCGATCCTGAGAATGCTAACAAAGTATGCAAGCTCCAGCGATCCATTTATGGGCTGGTGCAAGCATCTCGGAGTTGGAACATTCGCTTTGATGAGATGATCAAAGCATTTGGGTTTATGCAGACTTATGGAGAAGCCTGCGTTTACAAGAAAGTGAGTGGGAGCTCTATATCATTTTCATATTATATGTAGATGACATACTTTTGATGGGAAATGATATAGAACTTTTGGACAGCATTAAGGCCTACTTGAATAAGTGTTTTTCAATGAAGGACCTTGGAGAAGCTGCTTACATATTAGGCATCAAGATCTATAGGGATAGATCGAGACGCCTCATAGCTCTTTCACAAAGCACATACCTTGATAAGATTTTGAAGAAGTTCAAAATGGATCAGTCCAAGAAAGGGTTCTTGCCTGTACTGCAAGGTGTGAGATTGAGCTCGGCTTAATGCTCGACCACGGCAAAAGATAAAGAAGAGATGAGTGTCATCCCCTATGCTTCAGCCATAGGATCTATTATGTATGCCATGCTGTGTACCAGACCTGATGTAAACCTTGCCGTAAGTTTGGTAGGAAGATACCAAAGTAATCCCGGCAAGGAACACTGGACAGGGGTCAAGAATATCCTGAAGTACCTGAAAAGGACAAAGGACATGTTTCTCGTTTATGGAGGTGACGAAGAGCTCGCCGTAAAGGGTTACGTCGATGCTAGCTTTGACACAGATCTGGATGACTCTAAGTCACAAACCGGATACATGTATATGTTGAATGGTGGAGCAGTAAGCTGGTGCAGCTGCAAGCAGAGCGTCGTGGCGGGGTCTACATGTGAAGCGGAGTACATGGCAGCCTCGGAGGCAGCGCATGAAGCAATTTGGGTGAAGGAGTTCATCACCGACCTAGGAGTCATACCCAATGCGTCGGGGCCGATCAAACTCTTCTGTGACAACACTGGAGCTATTGCCCTTGCCAAGGAGCCCAGGTTTCACAAGAAGACCAGGCACATCAAGCGTCGCTTCAACTCCATCCGTGAAAATGTTCAAGATGGAGACATAGATATTTGCAAAGTACATACGGATCTGAATGTCGCAGATCCGTTGACTAAACCTCTCTCGCGAGCAAAACATGATCAACACCAGAACTCTATGGGTGTTCGATTCATCACAATGTAACTAGATTATTGACTCTAGTGCAAGTGGGAGACTGTTGGAAATATGCCCTAGAGGCAATAATAAAAGGATTATTATTATATTTTCTTGTTCATGATAATTGTCTTTTATTCATGCTATAATTGTATTATCCGGAAATCGTAATACACGTGTGAATACATAGACCATAATACGTCCCTAGTAAGCCTCTAGTTGACTAGCTCGTTGATCAACAGATAGTCATGGTTTCCTGACTATGGACATTAGATGTCATTGACAACGGGATCACATCATTAGAAGAATGATGTGATGGACAAGACCCAATCCTAAGCATAGCACAAGATCGTGTAGTTCGTTTTGCTAGAGCTTTTCCAATGTCAAGTATCTCTTCCTTAGACCATGAGATCGTGTAACTCCCGGATACCGTAGGAGTACTTTGGGTGTACCAAACGTCACAACGTAACTGGGTGACTATAAAGGTGCACTATAGGTATCTCCGAAAGTGTCTGTTGGGTTGACACGGATCGAGACTGGGATTTGTCACTCCGCATGATGGAGAGGTATCTCTGGGCCCACTCGGTAATGCATCATCATAACGAGCTCAAAGTGACCAAGTGTTTGGTCACGAGATCGTGCATTACGGTACGAGTAAAGTGACTTGCCGGTAACGAGACTGAACGAGGTATTGGGATACCGACGATCGAGTCTCGGGCATGTAATGTATCGATTGACAAAGGGAATTGTATACGGGGTTGATTGAATCCTCGACATCGTGGTTCATCCGATGACATCATTGAGGAGCATGTGGGAGCCAACATGGGTATCCAGATCCCGCTGTTGGTTATTGACCGGAGAGCCGTCTCGGTCATGTCTGCGTGTCTCCCGAACCCGTAAGGTCTACACACTTAAGGTTCGGTGATGCTAGGGTTATTAGGAAGACTTGTATGTGATTACCGAATGTTGTTCAGAGTCCTGGATGAGATCCCGGACGCCACGAGGAGTTACGGAATGGTCCGGAGGTGAAGATTTATATATGGGAAGTTGTCATACGGACACCGGAAAGTTTCGGCGGCATATCGGTATTGTATCGGGGCCACCGGAGGGGTTCCGAGGGTCCACCGGGAGGGGCCACCCCTCTTGGAGGGCCTCATGGGCCGCAAGGGGCAGGGAACCAGCCCCTGGAGGGCTAGGCGCCCCCCCTTGGGCCCATGCGCCTAGGGGTGGGGGGGGGACCCTAGTGGGGGCGGCCCCCTTGCTTGGGGGCAAGCCCCCCTCCCTGGCCGCCGCCCCCCTCTAGATCTCATCTAGAGGGGGCCAGCCCCCTTCCCCCTTACCCTATAAATAGAGGGGCGAGGGGAGGGCTGAACACCTGATCCAAGGCGCAACCCCTGCCCTCCCAAACACCTCTCCTCCTCCGTTAAGTGCTTGGCGAAGCCCTGTCGGAGTACTGCCTCTCCACCACCACCACGCCGTCGTGCTGCTGCTGGAGTCTTCTTCCTCAACCTCTCTTTCCCCTTGCTGGATCAAGAAGGAGGAGACGTCATCCGCTCCGTACGTGTGTTGAGCGCGGAGGTTCTGTCCGTTCAGCACTTGGTCATCGGTGATTTGGATCACGGCGAGTACGACTCCATCATCCCCGTTCCCTTGAACGCTTCCGCACGTGATCTACAAGTGGTATGTAGATGCAATCTGTCTCCCATGACTCATTGCTTAGATGAACTCATAGATGGATCTTGGTGAAACCGTAGGAAATTTTTTAATTTTCTGCAACGTTCCCCAACAGTGGCATCATGAGCTAGGTCTATGCGTAGTTCTCTATTGCACGAGTAGAACACAATTTTGTTGTGGGCGTAGATCTTGTCAACTTGCTTGCCACTACTAGTCTTTTCTTGCTTCAGCGGTATTGTGGGATGAAGCGGCCCGGACCGACCTTACACGTACGCTTACGTGAGACAGGTTCCACCGACTGACATGCACTAGTTGCATAAGGTGGCTAGCGGGTGTCTGTCTCTCCTACTTTAGTTGGAGCGGATTCGACGAAAAGGGTCCTTATGAAGGGTAAATAGAAGTTGACAAAAAAATCACGTTGTGGTTATTCGTAGGTAAGAAAACGTTCTTGCTAGAACCCAATTGCAGCCACGTAAAAGATGCAACAACAATTAGAGGACGTCAAACTTGTTTTTGCAGCAATTGTCATGTGATGTGATATGGCCAGAAGTTGTGATGAATGATGAATGATATATTGTGATGTATGAGATCATGTTCTTGTAATAGGAATCACGACTTGCATGTCGATGAGTATGACAACCGGCAGGAGCCATAGGAGTTGTCTTTATTTTTTGTATGACCTGCGTGTCATTGAAGAACGCCATGTAAATTACTTTACTTTATTGCTAAATGCGTTAGCCATAGAAGTAGAAGTAGTCGTTGGCGTGACAACTTCATGAAGACACAATGATGGAGATCATGATGATGGAGATCATGGTGTCATGCCAGTGACGAAGATGATCATGGAGCCCCGAAGATGGAGATCGAAGGAGCTATATGATATTGGCCATATCATGTCACTACTTTATATAATTGCATGTGATGTTTATTATGTTTTATGCATCTTGTTTACTTAGAACGGCGGTAGTAAATAAGATGATCCCTTATAATAATTTCAAGAAAGTGTTCCCCCTAACTGTGCACCGTTGCTAAAGTTCGTCGTTTTGAAGCACCACGTGATGATCGGGTGTGATAGATCCTTACGTTCACATACAACGGGTGTAAGATAGATTTACACATGCAGAACACTTAGGGTTAACTTGACGAGCCTAGCATGTACAGACATGGCCTCGGAACACAAGAGACCGAAAGGTCGAACATGAGTCGTATGGAAGATACGATCAACATGGAGATGCTCACCGATGATGACTAGTCCGTCTCACGTGATGATCGGACACGGCCTAGTCGACTCGGATCGTGTAACACTTAGATGACTAGAGGGATGTCAATCTGAGTGGGAGTTCATTAAATAATTTGATTAGATGAACTTAATTATCATGAACTTAGTCTAAAAACTTTTGCAAAATATGTCTTGTAGATCAAATGGCCAACGCTCATGTCAACATGAACTTCAACGCGTTCCTAGAGAAAACCAAGCTGAAAGATGATGGCAGCAACTATTCGGACTGGGTCCGGAACCCGAGGATCATCCTCATCGCAGCCAAGAAAGCATATGTCCTAGATGAACCGCTAGGTGAAGCACCCATCCCAGAGAACCAAGACGTTATGAATGTTTGGCAGTCACGTGCTGATGATTACTCCCTCGTTCATTGCGGCATGCTTTACAGCTTAGAACCGGGGCTCCAAAAGCGTTTTGAGAAACACGGAGCATATGAGATGTTCGAGGAGCTGAAAATGGTTTTTCAAGCTCATGCCCGGGTCGAGAGATATGAAGTCTCCGACAAGTTCTATAGTTGTAAGATGCAGGAAAATAATTCTGTCAGTGAGCACATACTCAAAATGTCTGGGTTGCACAATCGCCTGTCCCAGCTGGAGATCAACCTCCCGGACGAGGCAGTCATTGACAGAATCCTTCAGTCGCTCCCACCGAGCTACAAGAGCTTTGTGTTGAACTACAATATGTAGGGGATGGTGAAGACCATTCCTGAAGTATTTTCAATGCTGAAGTCAGCAGAGGTTGAAATCAAGAAAGAACATCAACTGTTGATGGTCAATAAGACCACTAAGTTCAAGAAGGGCAAGGGTAAGAAGAACTTCAAGAAGGACGGCAAAGATGTTGCCGCGCCCGGTAAGCCAGCTGCCGGGAAGAAGTCAAAGAGTGGACCCAAGCCTAAGACTGAGTGCTTTTATTGCAAGGGGAAGGGTCACTGGAAGCGGAACTGCCCCAAATACTTAGCGGACAAGAAGGCCGGCAACACTAAAGGTATATTTGATATACATGTAATTGATGTGTACCTTACCAGTACTCGTAGTAACTCCTGGGTATTTGATACCGGTGCCGTTGCTCATATTTGTAACTCACAGCAGGAGCTGCGGAATAAGCGGAGACTGGCGAAGGACGAGGTGACGATGCGCGTCGGGAATGGTTCCAAGGTTGATGTGATCGCCGTCGGCACGCTACCTCTACATTTACCCACGGGATTAGTTATGAACCTCAATAATTGTTATTTAGTGCCAAGTTTGAGCATGAACATTGTATCTGGATCTCGTTTAATACGAGATGGCTACTCATTTAAATCCGAGAATAATGGTTGTTCTATTTATATGAGAGATATGTTTTATGGTCATGCCCCGATGGTCAATGGTTTATTCTTAATGAATCTCGAACGTAATGTTACACATATTCATAGTGTGAATACCAAAAGATGTAAAGTTGATAACGATAGTCCCACATACTTGTGGCACTGCCGCCTTGGTCACATTGGTGTCAAGCGCATGAAGAAGCTCCATGCTGATGGACTTTTAGAGTCTCTCGATTATGAATCATTTGACACATGCGAACCATGCCTCATGGGCAAAATGACCAAGACTCTGTTCTCTGGAACAATGGAGCGAGCAACCAACTTATTGGAAATCATACATACCGATGTGTGCGGTCCAATGAGCGTTGAGGCTCGCGAAGGATATCGTTATGTTCTCACTCTCACTGATGACTTGAGTAGATATGGATATGTCTACTTGATGAAACACAAGTCTGAGACCTTTGAAAAGTTCAAGGAATTTCAGAATGAGGTAGAGAATCAATGGGACCGAAAGATAAAGTTCCTACGATCAGATCATGGAGGAGAATACTTAAGTCACGAATTTGGTACACACTTAAGGAAATGTGGAATCGTTTCACAACTCACGCCGCCTGGAACACCTCAGCGTAATGGTGTGTCCGAACTTCGTAATCGCACTCTATTGGATATGGTGCGGTCTATGATGTCTCTTACCGATTTACCGCTATCATTTTGGGGATACGCTCTAGAGACAGCTACATTCACTTTAAATAGGGCACCGTCTAAATCCGTTGAGACGGCACCGTATGAATTATGGTTTGGGAAGAAACCTAAGCTGTCGTTTCTAAAAGTTTGGGGATGCGATGCTTATGTCAAGAAATTACAACCTGAAAAGCTCGAACCCAAGTCGAAAAAGTGCGTCTTCATAGGATACCCTAAGGAAACCATTGGGTATACCTTCTACTTAAGATCCGAGGGCAAGAACTTTGTTGCCAATAACGGATCCTTTTTGGAAAAAGAGTTTCTCTCGAAAGAAGTAAGTGGGAGGAAAGTAGAACTCGATGAAGTACTACCTCTTGAACCGGAAAGTAGTATAGCTCAGGAAAATGTTCCTGTGGTGCCTACACCAACTGGAGAGGAAATTAATGATGATGATCAAGGTACTTCGGATCAAGTTGCTACAGAACCTCGTAGGTCCACAAGGACACGTTCCACACCAGAGTGGTATGGCAACCCTGTCCTGGAAATCATGTTGTTAGACAACGGTGAACCTTCGAACTATGAAGAAGCGATGGCGGGCCCAGATTCCAACAAATGTCTTGAAGCCATGCAATCCGAGATAGAATCCATGTATGAGAACAAAGTATGGACTTTGACTGACTTGCCCGATAATCGGCGAGCGATAGAAAACAAATGGATCTTTAAGAAGAAGACGGACGCGGATGGTAATATTACCGTCTATAAAGCTCGACTTGTCGCTAAGGGTTATCGACAAGTTCAAGGGGTTAACTACGATGAGACATTCTCTCCCGTAGCGAAGCTGAAGTCCGTCCGAATCATGTTAGCAATTGCCGCATACTATGATTATGAGATATGGCAGATGGACGTCAAAATGGCATTCCTTAACGGGCATCTTAAGGAAGAACTGTATATGATGCAGCCGGAGGGTTTTGTCGATCCTGAGAATGCTAACAAAGTATGCAAGCTCCAGCGATCCATTTATGGGTTGGTGCAAGCATCTCGGAGTTGGAACATTTGCTTTGATGAGATGATCAAAGCGTTTGGGTTTATGCAGACTTATGGAGAAGCCTGCGTTTACAAGAAAGTGAGTGGGAGCTCTATAGCATTTCTCATATTATATGTAGATGACATACTTTTGATGGGAAATGATATAGAACTTTTGGACAGCATTAAGGCCTACTTGAATAAGTGTTTTTCAATGAAGGACCTTGGAGAAGCTGCTTACATATTAGGCATCAAGATCTATAGGGATAGATCGAGACGCCTCATAGGTCTTTCACAAAGCACATACCTTGATAAGATTTTGAAGAAGTTCAAAATGGATCAGTCCAAGAAAGGGTTCTTACCTGTACTGCAAGGTGTGAGATTGAGCTTGGCTCAATGCTCGACCACGGCAAAAGATAAAGAAGAGATGAGTGTCATCCCCTATGCTTCAGCCATAGGATCTATTATGTATGCCATGCTGTGTACCAGACCTGATGTAAACCTTGCCGTAAGTTTGGTAGGAAGATACCAAAGTAATCCCGGCAAGGAACACTGGACAGCAGTCAAGAATATCCTGAAGTACCTGAAAAGGACAAAGGACATGTTTATCGTTTATGGAGGTGACGAAGAGCTCGCCGTAAAGGGTTACGTCGATGCTAGCTTTGACACAGATCCGGATGACTCTAAGTCACAAACCGGATACGTGTATATGTTGAATGGTGGAGCAGTAAGCTGGTGCAGCTGCAAGCAGAGCGTCGTGGCGGGATCTACATGTGAAGCGGAGTACATGGCAGCCTCGGAGGCAGCGCATGAAGCAATTTGGGTGAAGGAGTTCATCACTGACCTAGGAGTCATACCCAATGCGTCGGGGCCGATCAAACTCTTCTGTGACAACACTGGAGCTATTGCCCTTGCCAAGGAGCCCAGGTTTCACAAGAAGACCAGGCACATCAAGCGTCGCTTCAACTCCATCCGTGAAAATGTTCAAGATGGAGACATAGATATTTGCAAAGTACATACGGATCTGAATGTCGCAGATCCGTTGACTAAACCTCTCTCGCGAGCAAAACATGATCAACACCAGAACTCTATGGGTGTTCGATTCATCACAATGTAACTAGATTATTGACTCTGGTGCAAGTGGGAGACTGTTGGAAATATGCCCTAGAGGCAATAATAAAAGGATTATTATTATATTTCCTTGTTCATGATAATTGTCTTTTATTCATGCTATAATTGTATTATCCGGAAATCGTAATACACGTGTGAATACATAGACCATAATACGTCCCTAGTAAGTCTCTAGTTGACTAGCTCGTTGATCAACAGATAGTCATGGTTTCCTGACTATGGACATGAGATGTCATTGACAATGGGATCACATCATTAGGAGAATGATGTGATGGACAAGACCCAATCCTAAGCATAGCACAAGATCGTGTAGTTCGTTTTGCTAGAGCTTTTCCAATGTCAAGTATCTCTTCCTTAGACCATGAGATCGTGTAACTCCCGGATACCGTAGGAGTACTTTGGGTGTACCAAACGTCACAACGTAACTGGGTGACTATAAAGGTGCACTACAGGTATCTCCGAAAGTGTGTGTTGGGTTGACACGGATCGAGACTGGGATTTGTCACTCCGTATGACGGAGAGGTATCTCTGGGCCCACTCGGTAATGCATCATCATAACGAGCTCAAAGTGACCAAGTGTTTGGTCATGGGATCATGCATTACGGTACGAGTAAAGTGACTTGCCGGTAACGAGACTGAACGAGGTATTGGGATACCGACGATCGAGTCTCGGGCATGTAACGTACCGATTGACAAAGGGAATTGTATACAGGGTTGATTGAATCCTCGACATGGTGGTTCATCCGATGACATCATCGAGGAGCATGTGGGACCCAACATGGGCATCCAGATCCCGCTGTTGGTTATTGACCGGAGAGTCGTCTCGGTCATGTCTGCGTGTCTCCCGAACCCATAGGGTCTACACACTTAAGGTTCGGTGACGCTAGGGTTATTAGGAAGACTTGTATGTGATTACCGAATGTTGTTCGGAGTCCGGGATGAGATCCCAGACATCACGAGGAGTTCCGGAATGGTCCGGAGGTGAAGATTTATATATGGGAAGTTGTCATACGGACACTGGAAAGTTTCGGGGGCATATCGGTATTGTATTGGGGCCACCGGAGGGGTTCCGGGGGTCCACCGGGAGGGGCCACCCCTCTCGGAGGGCCTCATGGGCCGCAAGGGGCAGGGAACCAGACCCTGGAGGGCTGGGCGCGCCCCCTTGGGCCCATGCGCCTAGGGTTGGGGGGGAACCCTAGTGGGGGCGCCCCCTTGCTTGGGGGGCAAGCCCCGCTCCGTGGCCGCCGCCCCCCTCTAGATCTCATCTAGAGGGGGCCGGCCCCCTTCCCCCTTCCCCTATAAATAGAGGGGCGATGGGAGGGCTGAACACCTGATCCAAGGCGCAACCCCTCCCCTCCCCAACACCTCTCCTCCTCTGTTAAGTGCTTGGCGAAGCCCTGTCGGAGTACTGCCTCTCCACCACCACCACGCCGTCGTGCTGCTGCTGGAGTCTTCTTCCTCAACCTCTCCTTCCCCTTGCTGGATCAAGAAGGAGGAGACGTCATCCACTCCGTACGTGTGTTGAACGCGGAGGTGCTGTCCGTTCAGCACTTGGTCATCGGTGATTTGGATCACGGCGAGTACGACTCCATCATCCCCGTTCCCTTGAACGCTTCCGCACGCGATCTACAAGTGGTATGTAGATGCAATCTCTCTCCCATGACTCGTTGCTTAGATGAACTCATAGATGGATCTTGGTGAAACCGTAGGAAAAATTTTAATTTTCTGCAACGTTCCCCAACAGTTTCCTTGGTGATGCCGGTTTTTATAGGAGGTTCATTAAGGACTTCTCTAAATTCTCCAGGCCTCTGACTAATCTCTTACAAAAATATATTCCTTTTGTCTTCAATGATGATTGTGTAGAAGCATTTGAAATACTTAAGAAATCTTTGATTTCTGCACCTATTGTGCAGCCATCTGATTGGAATTTACCCTTTGAAATTATGTGCGATGCTAGTGATTATGCAGTAGGTGCTGTTGTAGGACAAAGAGTTGATAAGAAACTAAAGGTTATTCAATATGCTAGTAAAAGTCTAGACAGTGCCCAGAGAAATTATGCTACTACTGAAAAAGAATTTTTAGCAGTTGTATTTGCTTGTGATAAGTTTAGACCTTATATTTTTGATTCTTAACTAATTGCACACTGATCATGCTGCTGTTAAATATCTTATGGAAATGAAAGATGCTAAACCTAGACTTATTAGATGGGTTCTCTTGCTACAAGAATTTGACTTGCATATTATTGATAGAAAGAGAGCTGAGAACCCCGTTGTAGACAACTTGTCTCACTACAAAAAAAATACACTTCCGTGATGATACATGTTTGTCACAGTAGGTCGCGTTTTCTGTCATGCATGTACATCCATGATGATTTTATGACAGAATCAAGATAGTCATACGTGTGCTGTCGTAGAAGTGTTCCATGACATTACCAAAATTATCATCACGGAAGTGTCCACTTCCATGATGATAAATCGCGCGTCATAGAAGTGCTTTCGTCAAGGGTAACCGACACGTGGCATCCACCGTAACAGGACGCCATTAACCTATCGGGTCTGGTTTTGGATCCGATAACCTGCTAACAGCCACGACCAATGCCGATTTTCCACATGTAAAATTCTCGTTGGCTGACAGATCCACGCGTCAGCTCCGCGTTGGCACAGGTGTCACTCATCCAACGGTCGAGATGGGCCTATGATATGTTGACACGTGGACTGACCCAAAAGTGGCCCATAAAGTTTAAATGGGCCGACCCAACCGAAGGCCCATAAGATTTAGCGGACCATAATGGGCCGGCCCAGCTAAAGACCCACAAGATTTTGCAGACCATAATGGGCCGGCCCAGCTAAAGGCCCATAAAATTTAGCGGACCATAATGGGCCGGCCCAGCTAAAGGCCCACACGATTTTGCAGACCATAATGGGCCGGCCCAGCTAAGGGCCCACAAGATTTTGCGGACCATAATAGGCCGGCCCAGCTAAAGGCCCACAAGATTCTGTAGACCATAATGGGCCAGCCCAGTTAAAGGCCCAACATTCTCTGTCAAATCGGCCCGTCAACGGCCTGTCCTAAACATGTCATCAACGTGGCCCATGGTCACTTCTGACCCCTTAACAGTCCGCTAAGTAATTGGGCCGAATTATGGCTCGGTGTATTTCCGGCCTATTAAAGGTCCTGCTTCATTTGGGCCCATTTACAGGCCATCAAAACTTCCGGCCCATAAACGACCGTGAAGGATTTGGGTCATATTTGGCCATGTCTGACATTCGGCCTGTTAGAGGCCCACTATAGATTTGGGCCACTTTTGGCCTGTTGTCATTTTCGGCCCGTTAACACCGGTCGAAAACCATGGGCCATATGTGACCCAACGTCATATAGGGCCCATTAACGGCCCATATAAGAATGACGATAAACTAGCCCGACCAAAGTTCCGGCCTGTTAAAGTCCCGTGTATTAGGTCGGCGCATTTACAGCCCGTCCGAATTTCAGCCTGTCATAGATCCACATCATAAATGGGCCACCATTTCGGCCTGCTAAGACCAGTGGGTTATTTGGCACAATCAGGGCCCAATCTCACTTTCGGTCTATTAAAGGCCCATGTTTTTATGGGCTCGAGATATTTACACCTGTAAACGGCCTATTTTTACTGAGGGCCCAAATTATGTTTAGGCCTGTTAAAGGCCCACTATGGGCACAAGCCTACCAGAAAAATATGAAAGCTTATGCTGATTTAGGCCCAGATATTTTTAGTGGGCTACATGCCAATTTCGGCCCGTAATCATTTTTAGCCCAATTGGAATGGGCCCGACGAATGTTGGCATGTTGGGCTCCTACGAAGCTTTCGGCCGAATACATTACTAAGACAAACCTACACTATACAAAAATAGCGTCGTAATTACTACAACTTGTGGCAGCATCATAAATGTTGTATCATAACAAAATAATTTCCAACCATACAACAAAAGGCCTGTTGGCATAAAATTTACAGTCCTTCTAGATAAAAGCACCATCAGATGTATATAAGCACAGATCATTTGACCTGAGTGCTAATGTTTCATGCTGTAGAATCTCATGGAGCAGCACGATCTTCACCTTTTTCCGCCATTGCTCTTGAATAACGAAGCAAATGTCTGATAGTCTGGTTTCAAAACCATTCATATCTTGACGACATTTGTCAACCACTATTCTTGTTTCCGAAACGACGTCCATTAGGGATTGGACTTGTGTCTGGAGCACAAATATATCACTCTGTCTAGAAGGAAGATTTTGTTCAGTAGGCGATTTGGACGAGGTTACCTTGACAACCAACCCAGAATTACGCAAGAAGGTTCTTTTTGCACTGTTAGTGGAGAGATACTGACGCACTACAGCAAGAGGTGACATTGTGCCTGTGGTAGCCTCGTCACCTTCAGGTGGTTGTGGCTGTTCAATCATTTGTTCCATAGCTTCCTGAAAGTTTGAACTTGTAGATTAGTGTACCAAAGAAGTTACTAATGAGACAAAAACAAACAAAGTAGGTTAAACATTTATACATAACTTATTTTGGTGAACTACTGTAGTACATTAACATGTATTGTAGTGCCAACTACATAATAAAATCACTTTCGGAACATATGTCCATGTAGCATGCCTATTGTATTGTCTATTTCCTCACATTCGTTGACATCTAAGGATAAAGAGACATGGTTTAAAGTAGGATGAACATAATATGACATCATTCATATCATGGGCAAACAGATATAAAACAAACAGGCTATTTTATCATTGTGTGCGCACGTGAACATAAAAACTAGATTACAGATCAAGACCAAAAGAATATCCTTCATCTCTTTTAAACCATGTAAGGTGAAATGATACGTTAAGATAACTATGTATAAAAGTGAACAGAGTAACTGACATTGGCTGCAAACCAAGTAGTTAAATGAACACATCACAATACCAATCAGTTCAAGGCAGGAGGAGTAAGGACTTAGAACAGCGGCTTGAACTGGTGTGCTCATGCCCTTCATCTTGCTGGTGTGGCAATCGTTGAAGATTTGCACTGCATTTAGTTCAGGTTCTTTTTGGTCCGCACGGGCTTTCCTCTGTATTTGGAACAAGTCAATATAGATACGATAATATGGCACAAAAAAAGAAGGAAGTAGCAGCTATTTACAAGAGCCTCACAGTGTGCAATATAGCTACGAGATCCTGTTGTCTGTTGGAATTTCACTTTACAATGGTTGGTTTTGTTCTTCAAACAGTTAGACTAGAAGAAGATACACTTGTAAGGCACATACATAAATACAAGTTCAATATGTGGTCTGATCATATATATATAGCCTACCTGATACTTTGGATCAGACCAGTGTTTAACGAGGGCTGTCTAGTCTTCATCTGTAATATATTCCACTTGAGATGTTTGGGCGATTTCATTGTTAGCCTTGCCTTCAAAGTGAGATTTTCTAAGGTCGTACCGATACTGTTGCAGAGCAGACTAGAAAACATGAGTGCATGCTTGTTTACTTGCATCATCTTTTGGATCCAACTTGAACCTCATCGGTTGAAAAAAGAATGTGAGTCTTATTAGGAGGAAGCAAGAAAGTATGTGACAGAGCAAGACAATATTACTAATTGCGATGAATAACATTACTGACGGATAAATGGTCAAGGAAGGTGTTAAACTGGGTATTGTCTTTCTCATTCCTGTACTGGATCCACGTTGGGAGGATACGTGCATGACACCTAATGGCAACGGCTGCCTCTGATACTAACTTGGCTGACTCTATAGCATCACGTGGCCTTTTTAAACCTGCCTCAAAATGGATCTCCATTCTTCCTCCTTTAGATTTTGTTAATCTGTCAAGCATTATCCCTGATGTCTGTTTCTGCTTGCGCCGTGGTGCTAGTTCAACAACGAATATGGAAAGTGTTAGTGTACATCAAACTGTGAGAGTACATATAAAGGAGCATGCAACTACAACTTGAATCGGTCAGGTACTGTCTTGGTGTTGATGCTCATGAGGTTCATCTGATCTTGCCAAGTCCTACTATGTCAGCAGTGCTTCGGAAGTAGTGTTAGGTGTGAAGGCAGCTTGGGAGCTGGCAGTTCCGGAGCAAACGAACGAGTAACTCGTTGAGATGCTAGTACAGTTGAAGCGGATGCTGCAGCTGGTGGAGCAGGTGATACTGTGTTTGTAGATTTAGCCGGTGGACTTGGACCTTCTACTGCACTATAAGTACCAACAGAATCTCGAGGGCAGATCTTTTTCTGTTTCACCCGACGAGTAACATCACTCCCTACTATATTATTTTCCTTGCTCTTTTTGACTTTGCCATGTCAATCCGTACCCACAACACAAAAGAATAAAATCGCTCTTCAGAACTCATTGATGCATGATACAGACAAGCAATACTTTGATGTAAGACAACCGTATGAGGATGGAATATGTAAGAAAAACAGGACGGCATGACATATTCACAGCTATGATGTGCAAACTAAGCAGAAGGATTTTCAAGAAAATAGAAGTAATGCAAGCTAGACACCATATGAAAGATGCAACCAACATTACTCTGCCAAGTTAAAAGTGTCTTGTCATAAGTGGCAATTCGAAAAATTAGAAGCAGTACAATGCAGAAATCAATGCAAGATGCAACCACTATCAAACGGCCATGTTAAAAGCGTCCAATCATGAGTGACTGATGCGGGATACACAATAGCAGTACTTTTATGTAAGAACATGGTATGATAGATAGATGCAGTGTATTCTAGACACAGAAAGCCATGTCATATGCACATGTATAACGTATAAACTCAGCAGGTGCAATTTAATCAAAATTGAAGAAATACAGGCTAGACAACATATGCAACATGAAACCAATTATCACACTGTCAACTTAGAGCAAGCACCTGCGATGGTGGAGTACGGGAGATGAACTCATCATGTAGACTTGGGACTTCAACTTCATTAGCAGTAGCAGTGGCAAATCTAGAGAGTCTCTGTTTGCGTCAGTGTGGAGGACCACCAACATCCCCTAACTTACTCTTTTCCTTCCTATTTTCTAATATTGCCTTATGAAGTCAAAACCACAAGAAGATGAATAAAATTAGCTCTGCATAACTGGTTGATGCATGATGCAGACGAACACTACTTTGATGTAAGGCAAGCGCAGGATAGGAGGATAGAATATATACAAAAAAGACAGCGTTTCATATTCACACGTACGATAGGAGCATGGAATATGTATGAAAAAACAGTAAGCAGAAGGCATTTCAACAAAATTAGAAGAAATGAAAGCTAGGCACCATATGAACATGCAACCAATATCACTCTATCAGGTAAAAAGTGTCTCGTCGTAAGTGCCATTTCAAGAAATTAGAAGCAGTACAAGCTAGAAGACAATGCAAGATGCAACCTACATCACAGTCCCAAGTTAAATGTGTCTTATGGGTAAGTGATCGTTGCAGGTATAAGTTGTAAGCTATGCAGATGCAATTCAACATAATCAGAAGCAATACAAACTAGACATCATACGGAAAACGCAACCACATATAACAGTTCCAAGTAAGAGCAAGCACCTGTGATGGTGGAGTAGGGGAGATGTGCTCATCATGTACACGTATGTTCTAGAAACAGGAACATGTGTCATATTCACAGGCATTATGTGTAAAGTAAGCAGATGCAACTCAAGTTAGAAGCAATACAAGCTAGACATCATACGCAACATGCAACCACATATAATAGTGCCAAGTTAGAGCAAGCACCTGTGATGGTGGAGTAGGGGAGATGTGCTCATACATTGACTGTCCAGCCTTGTGTTGTCTTGCGAATCTTGTTGGGAGGATGGTAGAGTAGAATCTATAGAGACCCCCTGTTTGAGTTGCTCCGAAGGACCATCATCATCCACTGCCGGACTAATTTCCTTCAGCTGTAATGATTTTGCATTGTGAAGTCAAACCGATAAGAAAAAGGAATAAAATTCGCTCTTCAGAACTCATTCATGCATGATACTAACGAACACTACTTGGATGAAAGGCAAACACATGATGCGAGGATGGAATATGTATGAAAAACAGGATGGCGTGACATATTCACACCTATGATGTGGTAACTAAGCATAAGGCATTTCAACAAATTAGAAGCACTGCAAGCTAGACACCATATGAAAGATGCAACCAATATCACTCTGCCAAGTTCAAACTGTATGGCGCTTCAACAAATTAGAAGCAGTACATGCTAGAAATCATATGAAATACACAACCAATATCACAATGGCGACTTAAAGGTGCCTTATCATAAGTGAATGATGTGGGATATGCAAGAACAGTAGTCTGATGTAGAAACAGGAACACATGTCATATTCACAGGCATTATGTGTAAAGTAAGCAGATGCAATTCAACAAAGTTAGAAGCAATACAAGCTAGACATCATACGCAACATGCAACCACATATAATAGTGTCAAGTTAGAGCAAGCACCTGTGATGGTGGAGTAGGGGAGATGTGCTAATCATCTACACAACTATGTTGACTGTCTAGCCTTGCGTTGTCTTGCGAATCTTGTTGGGAGGATGGCGGAGTAGAATCTATAGATAACCTCCATTTTAGTTGCTCGGAAGGACCACCATCATCCAATGCCTTGCCAATTTCCTTCAGCTTTATTGATTTTGCATTGTGAGGTCATACCGACAAGAAAAAGGAATATAATTCGCTCTTCAGAACTCATTCATGCATGATACTGACGAACACTACTCTAATGAAAGGCAAAGTCATGATACGAGGATGGAATATGTACGAAAAATGGACGGCTTGACATATTCACACCTATGATGTGGTAACTAAGCAGAAGGCACTTCAACAAATTAGAAGCACTGCAAACTAGACACCATATGGAAGGTGCAATCAATATCACTCTGCCAAGTTAAAACTGTCTCGTCATAGGTGGCGTTCATCAAACTAGAAGCAATACATGCTAGAAATCATATTCAAGAAGCAAACCAATATCACACTGCCAACTTAAAGGTGTCCCATCATAAGTGACTGATGCAGGATACACAAGAAGAGTAGTTTCATGTAAGAACATGGTGTGATAGACAGATATAGTATGTACCAAAAATAGGAAAGCGTGTGATATTCACATGTATCATGTGTAAGCTAACCAGATGCAGTTTACACGAATTAGGAGCAATACGAGCTAGACACCATATGCAACATGCAACTAGATATCACACTGCCAAGTTTGAGCAAGCACCTTGGATGGTGGAGTAGGGGAGCGGAGACTTGGACCTTGTAATGCACTATCAGTACAAGGAGAATCGGTACCGATGCCCCGTTTACGTTGCTACAGAGGACCACCATCATTGCCTTCCTTACTCTTTTCCTTCCTCATTCTTTATTTTGCCTTGTCAAGTCAAACCCACAAGAAAAAGGAATAAAATTTGCTCTTCAGAACTCATTGATGCATGATACCGATGAACACTACTTTCATGTAAGGCAACCGCATGATAGGAGGATGGAATATGTATGAAAAACAGGATGGCGTGACATATTGACATGTATGATGTATAAAGTGTAAACTAAGCACAAGGTGCTTGAACTTGTTAGAATCAATGCAAGCTAGAAACCATATGAAAGATGGAACCAATATCACTCTGCCAAATTAAAAGGGTGCCCTAACAAATGTATTTGACTAAATTAGAAGCAATACATGGCAACAGGCTTGAGAGGACTTAGTCGCGAGGCCAACGCATCTATGTGGTAGCTTGAGAGGGGTTGGGTGGAATCGAGAGACGCAACACATAAGACGGGGATTTAGACAGCTTCGGGCCCCGGGAAACATCATCCGGTAATAACCCTACATGCTGTTTGAGGCTAGGTCTCATTATGCTCATGAGGGAGTCGCCGTAAGCCGACTCTCCTCTTTCTGTCTAGCCCTAGATATTGTTTCTTGTTCTCTTCTCCCTCTTTGGGGTGCCCTGCCCCTCCTTATATAAGTTAGAGGGGCGGGTTACATGTGGAGTCCAAATAGGATTAGGACTAGCCTATCTTCTACTACAAGCCGGATACAAGTCCGGGTCTTGATTCCTTGTAAGGAAGATATTCCTCACGCCTTTCCTCTTAAGCCGGCCTACCATAATGTAAGCCGGCCTTCTAGGCCTTGAGCCTCCTGGGCCCCCGGGTCTTGTCGCTCCTCTGATCCGCTTGCCAGGTCACCCATAAGTCGCCAGGATCGGGCGTGTCACTTAGTATGTCGTCCAGTCAGGGCGGGTCATTAGCGAGTCGCGAAGTCCAGCCGGGTTATACTTCCGGCCGGGTTACTCCGCGGGGTATATCCCCGACATTAGCCCCCAAGTTTAGCTTGGATTTATCCATGGTAAACTTATGCTACAAAATAAACACAAGAACAAATTTGACAGGTTGTGCTCTGGGTTAAGAATTCTTGTAAACCGGCACCTGAACATCCTTAAGTCCTTGTCATTTCCTTCTTCTAGAAAATCCGAGTCAATAGACCAGCTTCACAATCAATTTGATGATGTTGGTTTCTCACAGAAAAATATGGTGAAGAATAATCCACTTGAGTCGGCTTCCAAGGCGTCGGGTTAAATAATTTTGGTCTTCAAATACTCATCTGATATTCAGCCGGCTTGATGATATAAAACTTGCCGGTTTATCATTACCCAAAAACTCCGGGTTATAAAAGATTGATGATGTCGAGTCATAATTGTTGTTGACACCGGGTCATGTAATTGATCTTCCTGATTTGCTCAAAACTAGTAATCTGAAGATGTTCCTCCTTATATATGCATAATACCTGTAGCGCCCAGGTATTAAGAGGAGAACATAGTGATAGCTTAATACTTGCTCCAATATAAGTGTTGCAACCAAAGAAGAAATCCGGTTTGTTCATCTCAATCATTAGTCATAAACTGAATATTCCACATAGGTAGCCCCCAAGTTCCGGGTTGTCGTGCTTGCAGCAACCTGGGACTTGTAATTGCCTTATGCTCATAAAAACTTCAACCAGTGTAGCCTCCAAGGGCCGGGTCATTATGCAATAATGAGCAGGGACTTTATAAATATGATCATGTAGATTTGAACAACAACGTGTAGCCCCCAAGGGCCGGCTCAGTAAGATAATATTGAGCTGGTACTTTATATATACTTCTTTGAAAAGAACATCATATAATGTAACCCCCATCATGGGGCGTGAACCCACGTCCACAAGGTTGAGAGCTTTGTGCTTTACCAACTGAGCAGTGAATCTCTTCAATAATAGATGAAAATTTGTGTACCTTGAATTATTGACAGGAGCAATTGGTAGCCCCCAAGGGCCGGCTCATTTAAAATGTGATGAGTCGGGTCTTCAATAAGTTGAGCAAAAATTGACTTTGCATTAGCCCCCAAGTGCCATGGGACTTGTATATTCGATGTAATCTCAATTTGAATAATGTAGTCCTCAAGTGCCGGGTCGTAAGCCTGCAGCAACTCGGGACTATTTCTTTCATTGTAGAATAAATCATATCCATTGATAAAATAATAACCATTGCGCTGAAGCGACTTTGAAAACCTCAATCATAACACTGGTTATTGATAATCACAATAGAAATCCAGCCATGTTGGCTATTTAAGATTTGATCAATATAATCTGGTATGAAAACCTCAATCATTCAATATCATCATGAAAATCCAGCCAATTTTGGCTATTAAAGATTTGAATACCTCATCGGTTGGCAAGTAAATCCGGAGTTTAAATACCTGGCGGCTCTTGGCTGATGCGCATTCATTGTAACCCGGTGGCGTATAGCCTTTGAGAAAATCAAGAATTAATAACCCTTTTGAGACATCAATTTCAATCTTTGATGATGGGCTTGAACTTGATCATTTATGTAAGCCATATCTCTGTAAATCCTGCACAGAGTTTAAGCAACATATGCCCTGGCGACTTAATGTCAAAAGCCAGGGCGAGTAACCACCCAAATATAGTCTTATCCTACACACAAGTAGATCACAAGATCCCTATGATCCTTTGAACAATACCGCCGGTTTATGTGACCCGGACAGTGAAGTTGATAACTCAACTCTGTAAGAGCCGGCACATACGATATTTGTGGCAACTCAAATACTTGCGATTGTATGAATCTGTACAAGAAACGCATAAAATTTTGAGGCTTCTGATTCGAATACGATCAGTAAACCGTTCCAAAGGGGTTAAGCTAAGATTCGAATACGATCATATAGCCCCCAGTGGCTTTGGCGATGCCAATCAAGTGGGTATCGACAGCTATGTTCTCTTTGGTTCGAATACGACCTATGTTTGAACAGGAAGCCCCCAAGTGACCTTAAGAGTTGTTTAGCGACGCTGATTCGAATATGATCCACGTCGATTCCCAAAGGGGTTGAGCTATGATTCGGATACGATCAAGAAGCCCCCAAGTGGGTTCAGCAGTTTGCCAATCAAAAGGGTATCGACAGCTATGTTCTCTTTGGTTTGAATACGACCTATGTTTGAACAGGAAGCCCCCAAGTGACCATATAAGTTTTGGCATTGCACCGATCAAGAGGGTACTGATAGCTATGCCCGATGAGCAGGAAGCCCCCAAGTGACCATAATAAGATAAGCCATAAGGCAAGATACCTATGTTTGAACCGCGCATCATGGCAGCAAGTTCTTTTTGGCACCCTTTAATCTTTTTGAGAACTCGAACTCGCGAGATATTAATTCTTTTTGAACCGGAAGTTGAAACCGGATTTGAAAGCTTCAAAACTTTGTGAGAGATAAATTTACCTTGAGCCGGATTTGAACCAGATTTAAGAGCTTCAAAGCCTTGCGGTAAATAAATTTCCCTTGAACCGGGTTTTAAACCAGATATTAAGAGTGTTAGTGCCTTGCGGGAGAAAGATGGCTCTTGAACCGGACATTAAACCGGAGTCCCCCCCCCCTTTTTTTTAAACCGGAAATTTTCTGACGGCCTTTAAATTTTTCACCAATATAGCGGTAGCCTCTGGAACCGGGTTATCTTCCCTCCAATAACCCGGAGTTCTTGAATCCATTGAAACCGGCTAATTTTGCCGAGCCATACCATTGTAGCCCCCGAGTCTCAAGATGACTCGAAGAGTTGGCTTGAGATTCTCCATATTTGACCATAGCAGAAGGTGTATATCATTGGCGTTGATAACGCGATGTGAATCCACAGAAGGTTGAGGTGACTGTTGCGAGTTATAAATGATCCCGTATGAACCGTGTCAGCAACTCGGCCAATGGTTCCTTCCAACTGGCTGTTTGAAGTTAACCAAACTGCAGTGACGGTGACTTGTGCGCCTGCCCATTGAGTCATCCAGTGCAGACGGCGGCTGATAATACATGATAATTTTGCCTCCAATTTGTTGGAAGAAAACTGGGCTTCCCAAGTAGTGACTTGCTCATACTCAATAAACAACTTATGCAGACAGGTGCGGCCCGGTGTGTTGATGTAGACTGGGCCGCGAGAGACGGTCGGTAAAGACGACCGCAACATCTGAGGCGGCACAGACAGATAAAAACGGCCGTGGCGTTGTAAGCCGGTGCGGACGGGTAAGTTGCCCTCCTTGTTGTAAGCCGGCGTGGTCGCGAGAGACGGCCACAACGTGTAAGGCGGCGCGGTCGCGAGAGGCGGCCGCGGTATTGTAAACCGGTGCGGGAGTCCGTTGAGTAACAACGACCACCTGTGCACAAAGATGTTGGCGTGCCTCCATCTCGTGGTATAATGTCACTTTTTGCCATAAATAATTACCCTGGATAAACAATATTGCAGACCAAGACAGAGATAAACTTGTTCTTTAACAAAAATAATATGTGTTAATAACACAAACTTGGATGAATATCACCTGATTTGCCCGGACAACATATGAGTCGGCCACGACACTGTAAGCCGGCGCAGACGGGCGAGTTAATGTAACCGGGCCACAGAGTATGGTGACTTTGCGCACATTCATTCACCGGGCAGTATGACACGGACGAAACCCCGGTGCAGAACATTGCCATCGCTCGCTCCATACCCACAATATAACCTCTCATTCGTAATGAACAATTGTCCTGCATCAAAAAATATTGCAAGCCAAAGTATTTGTTTTTTTAAGAAAACAATATGTAATATAAAAACATATTGGATGGATTTCACCTGATGTGTCAGGCCAGTAGTTATCCATCGCGGAGTTGATGATCACCGCGGTGAAGCTGAAATTAATCACGGGTGAACCGGCCGTGGCGTTGTAAGACGGTGCGGTCGGGCGAGTCAATCGCAGGAGCAGTAAGCCACTCGGACGCCGAGTCGGCCACGGGGGTGGACGGGTAAGTTGCCCGTCACATTGTAAGCCGGCACAGATGTGTGAATTGGCTGGCGCGTTGATGTAGATCAGACCGCAGGGGCGGCGGCTTGCGCCCACCTGTTGAACAGTAAGCGGTCGCCGATGCCGTTGCATGATGATGCTACCGCACACTCCATGAATATGGCATTACACCATATTTATGATGAATCATTGCCCTGCACATAAAGGTGTACATACCAAAATGATTGTTTTTTGACAAAAAACAATATGCGCTAATAAAATAATCTTAGATGGATATCACCTGATTTGTTCGGATGGCCGATGATCCATTCAATGCAACTGAAAACGGCTCAGATAGACCGGCAACCCATGGAGGGTCAACACAGCAGAGGCGAATCAACGCAGCCCCAGCGGCTCATCGCACGACAGGTGCAGCTCAGGCTTAAATCGCGGCGGGCGGTTCAAAAGCGGAAACCAGTAAAGGCGTCGGCGACTCAATGCACAGTCGTGAAGATGGCAACTGGTAGCCCAAGGTGCGGCAATTGTCCTGGCAATTTTTGTCAGACAAACGCGTACACTGATGCTGGATGATGCTTGGTGCGCGTCCTGATGATTGAACTTGTGTTTGGCTTTTCAGAAAAAATAACTTTCCACAGTACGGGTCCCTCCACACTCATACTAATTGGAGCCTTGCCATGACTAGCGTACTAGTACTCCTGTCGATTTTGGATGTGGGGCTCGCGTACAGGGGCATGAGTAGTACTATTAGCTGTCATAATGTAGTCTTGCCTGATGATTTTGACTGACGTTTGATCTCTTCATCATCGCCTCTGACTCGGATAACTGTTCTTGAAGCACCACAACAACTCGGCAGAACCAAGAAGATAAACGCGGCGGAAATCTTGCCAGCGATCTCACCCAAAACCGAGCCGGCTTTAGTATTGACGGACCGCTAGTAGCTTGCTCGAAATCCGTGCCATCTAAATAATTCCTTCGTTTCGGAGTTTCAGATCCTTGCGTTGCATGGAAGGCTTTGGTTGATTGAGGCCTTCACATTGGTATTCGTACTTCCATGCATGAACCGACTGCCACTAAATAACTTTCTTGTGAGCGGCAGGTTATATGGGTGCTGCGTACGGAGTAGCAATTGCAACGCGTCGGAACAGCCAGGACTACTGCAACCTTTAGGGATTTTCCACCGGGTAAAACGGACCAAGAGCCGTGCTTACGACAACTCGGCGGAACCTGCGGTCGAACGGATCACGTGAACTTCCGCCGGCCTCAGAGAACGTGGTAGATAAACCGCCTCCTGCAGAAAACCTCAACTCAGACTTGGCGGATTACCACGACGTGTGAGGCGGCCGCACAACATGTAACCCTAAAACAATCTCAATCTCATATCCATCGCCGCAGAATACTTCATTTAATCTTGACTGATGAACTCATCATTGATGTGAACTTTTCCACGTCGGCCTTTGTTGAACCGGAAATTTGCAAACTTCTCGAACCCTAAAAAAGATCCCTTCAAGAACTCAACACCACTGTGCGCAGGCCCCATGGTGGGCGTCAACTGTCGTGGAATTGTCACGGCAGATGCCCTTAGTGTGAGGACTTAGTCGCAAGGCCAACGCATCTATGTGGTAGCTTGAGAGGGGTTGGGTGGAATCGAGAGATGCAACACATAAGACGAGGATTTAGACAACTTCGGGCCCCGGGAAACATCATCCGATAATAACCCTACATGCTGTTTGAGGCTAGGTCTCATTATGCTCATGAGGGAGTCGCCGTAAGCCGGCTCTCCTCTTTCTGTCTAGCCCTAGATATTGTTTCTTGTTCTCTTCTCCCTCTTTGGGGTGCCCTGCCCCTCCTTATATAAGTTAGAGGGGCGGGTTACATGTGGAGTCCAAATAGGATTAGGACTAGCCTATCTTCTACTACAAGCCGGATACAAGTCCGGGTCTTGATTCCTTGTAAGGAAGATATTCCTCACGCCTTTCCTCTTAAGCCGACCTACCATAACGTAAGCCGGCCTTCTAGGCCTTGAGCCTCCTGGGCCCCCGGGTCTTGTCGCTCCTCTGATCCACTTGCCAGGTCACCCATAAGTCGCCAGGATCGGGCGGGTCACTTAGTATGTCGTCCAGTCAGGGCGGGTCATTAGTGAGTCGCCAAGTCCGGCCGGGTTATACTTCCGGCCAGGTTACTCCGCGGGGTATATCCCCGACACATGATACCGACGAGCACTACTTTCATGTAAGGTAACCGCATGATAGGAGGATGGAATATGTATGAAAAACAGGATGGCGTGACATATTGACATGTATGATGTATAAAGTGTAAACTAAGCACAAGGTACTTGAACTTGTTAGAATCAATGCAAGCTAGAAACCATATGAAAGATGGAACCAATATCACTCTGCCAAATTAAAAGGATGCCCTAACAAATGTATTTGACTAAATTATAAGCAATACATGGCAACAGGCTAGAAATAATATGCAATATGCAATGAATAAAGGTGACTCATCGTAAGTGATTGATGCAGGATACAGAAGAGAGGTAGTTTCATGTAAGAACAAGGTTAACACATAGATGTAGTGTGTACCAAAAATAGGAAGGCATGTCATATTCACATGTATAGTGTGTAAACTAAGCAGATGCAATTTACCCTAATTAGATGCATTACAAGCTAGACACCGTATGCAACATGCAACCACATATCACACTGTGAAGTTAGAGCAAGCACCTGTGATGGTGGTGTAGGGGAAGTGTGGTCTTCAAGTACAGAGCTACGTTCAATATCTTCATTTAGGCTTGCTGTTTCTTGAGAATCATGTGGAGAGGATGAAATTGCATTCTTTACAAGAGTATTGCGTCTCATATTAACCCACGCGCGTGACTGTCTCATCATAAGCGATAGATGCAGGATACATAAGAACAGTAGTTTGATGTAAGAACATGGTGTGATAGGCAGATGTAGTATGTACCAAAAATAGGAAGGCGTGTCATATTCACATGTATAATGTGTAAGCCAAGGAGATGCAATTTAACAAATTAGGAGCAATACAAGCTAAGCACCATATGCAATATGCAACCAGATATGACACTGCCATGTTAGAGCAAGCACCTTGGGTTGTGGAGTAGGGGAGATGAGATTTGGAACTAGTACTGTAGTACGATTAGCAGGAGAATCTGTAGAGATCATCTGTTTTGGTTGCTCCAGAGGACCACCATCATTCCGTGCCTTCGTCCTTTCAGATTTTTCCTTGTCAAGTAAACACACAAGAAAAAGGAATGAAATTCGCACTTCCAAATTCGTTGATGCATGATACTGACGAACACAACTTTTATGTATGGCAACCACATTGTAGGAGGATGGAATATGTATGAAAAATGCTAAGCAGAAGGCATTTCAACAAATTGGAAGCAATGCAATCTAGACACCATATGAAAGATCCAACCAAAATCACTCTACCAAGTTAGATGTGTCTCATTATAAGTGGCACTTCAACAAATTAGAGGCAATACATGTTTGAAATGATATGCAAGATGCAACCAATATTACACTGTCAACTTGAAGGTGTATCGTCAGAAGTGATTGATGAGGGATACACAAGTATAATGTGTTAACTAAACAGATGCAATTTACCCTAATTAGAAGCATTATAAGGTAGACACCATATGCAACATGCAACCACATATCACACTGCCAAGTAAGAGCAAGCACCTGCGATAGTGATGTGGGGGAATTGCGGACATCAACTAGAGAGCTATGTTGACTATTTTCAGTCAGCCTTGCTGTTTCTTGAGAATCATGTGGGGAGGATGACACTGCACTCTTTAAACGAGTAGGGCGTCTCACAGTAACCCACTCGGGTGACTGTCTCATCATAAGTGATTGATGAGGGATACAAAAGAGCATTAGTTTGATGTACGAACATGGTTAATAGACATATGTAGTATGTATCAAAAACAGGAAGGCATGTCATTATCAAAGGTATAATGTGTAAAGTAAGCAGATGCAATTTAACCAAATTGGAAGCAATACAAGCTAGACACCATATGCAACATGCAACCACATTTGACAGCGCGAAGTTAAAGCAAGCACCTGGGATGGTTGTGTGTGGCAAGTGAGATCCTCAACTACAGAGCTACGTTTACTGTCTCCAACTGCTGACACTGCACCCATTAGAGCGCTGAAACGCTTAGTGCTTATCTTCGAATTACACTGGAGCGACTTCTGTCTTTTCTTTTCTGCATTCATCAACACCGCGTCAGAGTCTGAAATACCCATGCATAAAAAACAATAGTGTGAGTATGGGTGAAGTGTGTGCACAATTAGTAAAGTGTAAAGGTAGCAGATAGCAGGTCGGTGAGAAATAAATGACGGGAGACATATGATAGCTCTACAACATGCATGACACACTAAATTACTACAGGATTCTATGAAAATAATAGTCGACTAAAAACAAATAGGTCAGTCCATTTTTTCTGCACCGTCCGATGTACAAAGAATGGGCAGATCGCCTTCATCTACCTCCAGCCAGTCAGTGTTGACGATCTTCCTTGAAACGCCAGCGATCATCGACCCAGTATTCCTCCCCTGCCTGCGACCCCCCTCGATCTCACCACACCGCCGTGCTTGGCACCGCCCCTCGGCCATCCATTCAAGCCCCGCCGACCTCCAGATCGGGCGCAAGCAGCTCCTGCACCCCACACCCCTATGATAGACACCGATGCGCCGCTTCCCCGGGGAACAGGCGGACGAGGTGCTCCGCACGCCTAAGCGGGTGCTGCTTCTTTTAATTGCAGTTCGACTGACCCTGAATTCAAATCCAGGCGGACTACTGACCTCTAGCAAAGGTGAAATAGTAAAGGGAGGAAACCTTGTGCATTTCGTATCACGAAGAAGATGCAGTAAGAAGCGCTCAACTAGTTTCTTTCGTGGGATGAATACGGTGTGAGCAGAGACGTAAGATTTGCATGAATAAGGGAAGAGGAGTACCTCTTTTTGCTGGCAGTGCTGTGTCCTCCTTCTGTTTTTCCAACGATCTTCTCGTCGTTCGCTGGAAACGAGAAGTTGTGGAGGACGGTGAATCCTTGGATGAACCCATGGCCAAGTTGTTGAGTGTGGTGCGGTGGCCATCTGTCGGCGGCGGGGAACCAAATCCGAGGCGGCAAACGACGGCGTAGCGGGAACAGCTCCGGTGCGGTGGACGGTTGCGACAGTGGAGCGGCAGCAGTGAGGCGCAGGATGGCATGGTCGGAGTGGTTCTGGTACGACGCACGTCGGCGTCAGCGTCGTGGAGGTAACTCTGCCTGGGCTTCAGCTGCTAAGTCCTTGAGGGTGTTGTGGTTGCGGTTGCGTTGGACGACGACGTCAGGGTACCGACTCCGGCATGATGGAGGAGGGCGGCGGTGGATTGTCCGCTATGGGGTGGAGGACGGAGGAGGCTGGGGTTTTGCGGCTGGTGGAGAGGGCGTTTTGGCGCCCACGGAGTATGAATGGTGAAACGGAGGGAGGCGGGGAACTAAGGGGGAACAATGTTTCTGTCTGAGACGCGCTTGTTTGAAATTTGGGGAAAGTTACAAAGTTTGCCCCCATCTAAAATTTCGGACATATTGCGGGTTGGCGGTAGGACAGTAATGTCAGGTGTCCCAAATGTGGGCGGGATAGATTTCGGCCGAGCGCATGGGTGTTTAGGCGCCCATGGCGTATGAATGCTTCTCGGAGGCGGTTGAGACTGGCGTCTTGGTGAAGTTACAAACCTACCCCGGTTTAGACATTTGGACATCGGGCCGATAGGCTACACGGGCCAGAGTCAGGACAGTAATTTCCTGCCAGCAAACATTAGTCTCGCGTGGTTTCGGGTGACCACAGGCCTATTTGGCGCTTCATTCAATATTTGGGAGCAGAAGCATTAACAGTTTGGTTCTCTTGAATTGAACTTTCAGGATTTGTCAAACTTCTCAAATCTTTACTCTTGAAAATCCTAAAGCTACGATTATTTTGGAATGGAGGGGGTACATTTGAATATACATTGTACACGAGTATATATTAAAAAATATGCAACTTACCTCAGTTCATGCATGGTTCCAGATATAATCTCCTTGGTTGTAAAAAAAGAGTTAGATATGTGTATGAATATATATAGCATGTTCAAACTCACAAAAAATATTGATGCCCCCTTTTACATCTGATTTACAAATGCCATTATCTCGGGTTCAAATAGATGAATGCACTTCCTATGAATTCGAATCTTCGAAACCCCCTTTATGTTGAATTCGACATGTTATTCTATTTCATAGCTAGCAATTTGGAATGTATCCATGCAAGTGACAAATGTATAAAGTGCTTCACACTAACAACATGGAGTGCACTAATTAATGTTTATATATGAATTGCAAAAGCATCCATTGCCAGTATTTCAAACCGCTCTCACTCTATGAATCGATAATATGAAATAAACACATGCACATGCTAGAATTCAATAGAGTATGGGTGTCTGATAGACCGATTTTCGTCCATACGCAATTTGCAAAATTCATGATCTCATCCAAAAATAATAATGCCATTTATATTTTAATTTAATGCGCAGAACCGCTTTTTACACGTAGATGCACTATGCCTTGGCCCGTTCTCACAAACGCGTTACATATCTCTCTATCTAACGCATAAGTGCACACACTTTATATGCATCGGCATTTCTATTTCACACATGCTCACAATCTCTCTCAGGGTGTCGGGGTGTCTCACGCACATGCTCTCTCTGTTTCTCTCTCTCTCTCTCTCTCTCTCTGACTACTATGTACCACTCTTTTCACTAATCTCAGTTGGAAAACACTATTTCTCTCACATGCATATGTACACACGCACGGTTTCTACTAGCCCTCTATACGCACATATATGTGCCTACGTGTCTCCCTCACGCACATTATCTTTAGGCCTCTCTCGCACACATTGCCCCCCAGACATACCTCTCTCTTAGTAGTTGGCAGATATGATTTCATCATATCATTCGGTAGGATATCCCTCACTATTAGGCTGGATGGTAAAACGAGGCAAAGTTTTACCCTAGTTCGGACCCTTGCAGTTAAAGAAAGAGCCTACTCCTGGTACTGTATATTAGTGATAGGGGTGTGTACAAAGTACACGTGAATACCAGGCATTGTGCGTGTGTGTATACTGCTACATCTTGAGTTCGCGTTGGTTTTCCTCGAAGAGGAGAGGGTGATGCAGCAATAGTAGCGTAAGTATTTCCCTCAGTTTTTGAGAATCAAGGTATCAATCCAGTAGGAGGCTTCTCAAAAGTCCCATGCACCTACACAAACAAACAAAGAACTCGCAACCAATGCAATAAAGGGGTTGTCAATCCCTTCACGGCCACTTGCGAAAGTGAGATCTAATAAAGATAATATGATAAGATAAATATATTTTTGGTATTTTATAATATAGATGCAAAAAGTAAAGATGCAAATAAAAGTAGATTGGAAGCACATATGATAAGAGATAGACCCGGGGGCCATAGGTTTCACTAGTGGCTTCTCTCAAGATAGCATAAGTATTACGGCGGGTGAACAAATTACTGTCGAGCAATTGATAGAAAAGTGCATAGTTATGAGATTATCTAGGCATGATCATGTATATAGGCATCACGTCCATAACAAGTAGACCGACTCCTGCCTGCATCTACTACTATTACTCCACACATCGACCGACTCTTGCCTGCATCTAGAGTATTAAGTTCATAAGAATAGAGTAACACATTAAGCAAGATGACATGATGTAGAGGGATAAACTCAAGCAATATGATATAAACCCCATCTTGTTATCCTTGATGGCAACAATACAATACGTGCCTTGCAACCCTTTCCGTCACTGGGTAAGGACACCGCAAGATTGAACCCAAAGCTAAGCACTTCTCCCATGGAAAGAAAGACCAATCTAGTAGGCCAAACCAAACTGATAATTCGAAGAGATTTGCAAAGATAACTCAATCATACATAAAAGAATTCAGAGAAGATTCAAATATTATTCATAGATAAACTTGATCATAAACCCACAATTCATCGAATCTCGACAAACACACCGCAAAAAGAGTTTACATCGAATAGATCTCCACAAGAGAGGGGGAGAACATTGTATTGAGATCCAAAAAGAGAGAAGAAGCCATCTAGCTAATAACTATGGACCCGTAGGTCTATGGTAAACTACTCACAACTCATCGGAGGGGCAAGGATGTTGATGTAGAAGCCCTCCATGGTCGATTCCCCCTCCGACAGAGTGCCGGCGAAGGCTCCAAGATGGGATCTCGCAGATACAAAAGGTTACGGTGGTGGAAATTGTGTTTTGTGGTGCCCCTGGATGTTTTCGGGGTACGTAGGTATATATAGGAGGAAGAAGTACGTTGGGGGCCGCCCGAGGGGCCCACGAGACAGGAGGGCGCGCCCTATAGGGGGGCGGCCTCCTATCTCGTGGGGGCCTCGGCTGCTTCTTGACTTGCACTCCAAGCTCTCCGGATCACGTTCGTTCCAAAAATCACGCTCCCGAAGGTTTCATACCGTTTGGACTCCGTTTGATATTCCTTTTCTTCGAAATACCAAAATAGGCAAAAAAAACAGCAATATGGGCTGGGCCTATGGTTAGTAGGTTAGTCCCAAAAATGATATAAATGTGTAAAATAAAGCCCATAAACATCCAAAAGGGGTAATATAATAGCATGGAACAATAAAAAATTATAGATACATTGGAGACGTATCAAGCATCCCCAAGCTTAATTCCTGCTCGTCCTCGAGTAGGTACATGATAAAAAGAGAATTTTTGATGTGGAATGCTACCTAGCATAATTCATAATGTAATTTTCTTTATATTGGCATGAATGTTTAGATCCAAATGAATACAAAATAAAAGTTCATATTGACATAAGAGAAATAGTAACACTTCAAGCATACTAATCAAAGTAATCATGTCTTCTCAAAATAACATGGCCAAAGAAAGTTATCCCTACAAAATCATATAGTCTGGCTGTTGCTCTATCTTCATCACACAAAGTATTTAATCATGCACAACCCCAATGACAAGCCAAGCAATTGTTTCATACTTTTAATAATCTCAAACTTTTTCAACTTTCACGCAATACATGAGCGTGAGCCATGGACATAGCACTATATGTGGAATAGAACGATGGTTGTGGAGAAGACAAAAAAAGGAGAAGATAGTCTCACATCAACTAGGTGTATCAACTTGCTATGGAGATGCCCATTAATAGATATCAATGTGAGTGAGTAGGGATTGCCATGCAACGGATGCACTAGAGCTATAAATATATGAAAGATCAACAAAAGAAACTAAGTGGGTGTGCATCCAACTCGCTTGCTCACGAAGACCTAGGGCACTTTGAGGAAGCCCATTATTGGAATATACAAGCCAAGTTCTATAATGAAAAATTCCCACTAGTATATGAAAGTGACAACATATGAGACTCTCTATCATGAAGATCATGGTGCTATTTTGAAGCACAAGTGTGGAAAAAGAGATAGTAGCATTGTCCTTTCTCTCTTTTTCTCTCATTTTATTTTTTTCTTTTCCTTTTTTTCTTTGGCCTTCTTCTTTTTTTCTTTTTGGACTTTCTCTTTTTTTGTAAAGTCTGAAGTCTCATCCCGACTTGTGGGGGAATCATAGTCTTCATCATCCTTTCCTCACTAGGACAATGCTCTAATAATGAAGATCATCACACTTTTATGGATTTACAACTCAAAGCTAGAACAAGATATGACTCTATATGAATGCCTCCGGCGGTGTACCGGGATATGCAATGAATCAAGAGTGACATGTATGAAAATTATGAAGGTGGCCTTGCCACCAATACAATGTCAACTACATGATCATGCAAAGAGCAATATGACAAAAGTAATGCGTGTCATATGAACGGAACGGTGGAAAGTTGCATGGCAATATATCTCGGAATGGCTATGGAAATGCCATAATAAGTAGGTATGGTGGCTGTTTTGAGGAAGGAGTATGGTGGGTGTACGGTACCGGCAAAAGTTGCACGGTACAAGAGAGGCTAGCAATGGTGGAAGGGTGAAAGGGTGCGTATAATCCATTGACTCAACATTAATCAAAAGAACTCATGCACTTATTGCAAAAATTTAGAAGTCATCAAAAACCAAAGCGCTACGCGCATGCTCCTAGGGGGATAGATTGGTAGGAAAAGACCACCGCTCGTCCCCGACCGCCACTCATAAGGAAGACAATCAATAAATAAAATTGTGCTCCAACTTCATCACAAAGCGGTTCACCATACGTGCATGCTACGGGAATCACAAACTTCAACACAAGCATTCTTTAAATTCATAATCACCCAACTAGCATAACTTTAATATTACTACCTCCATATCTCAAAACAATTATCAAGCATCAAATCGATCATAGCATCCAATTCACTTTCTATGATAATTTTTATTATACCCAACTTGGATGCTCATCATTCTAGGACCAACTTTATGACCATAACAAATACCATGCTGTTCTAAAAGACTCTCAAAATAATATAAGTGAAGCATGAGAGACTAGCAATTTCTTTAAAATTAAGACACCACCGTGCTCTAAAAGATATAAGTGAAGCACTAGAGCAAAAACTATCAAGCTCAAAAGATATAAGTGAATCACATAGAGTATTCTAGAGAATTCTAATCAAATAGGCTTCTCCCAAAAGGTGTGTACAGCAAGGATGATTGTGATAAACTAAAAAGTAAAGACTAATATAATACACAACGCTCCAAGCAAAACACATATCATGTGGCGAATAAAAATATAGCTCCAAGTAAAGTTACCAATGAACAAAGACGAAAGAGGGGATGCCTTCCCGGGGCATCCCCAAGCTTAGGCTTTTGGCTGTTCTTGAATATCTTGGGGTGCCTTGGGCATCCCCAAGCTTAGGCTCTTGCCACCCTTTATTCCATAGTCCATAAAAGCTTTACCCAAAACTTGAAAACTTCACAACACAAAACTCAACAGGAAATCTTATAAGCTCCGTTAGTGAAAGAAAACAAAACCACCACATAAGGTACTGTAATGAACTCATTATTTATTTATTTTGGTGTTAAACCTACTGTATTCCAACTTCCTTATGGTTTATAAACTAATTTACTAGCCATAGATGCATTGAAATAAGCAAACAACACACGAAAAATAGAATCTGTCAAAAACATAACAGTCTGTAGCAATCTGTAACTAACGCAAACTTCTGGAACTCTAAAAATCGTACCAAAATAGGAAGTCCTGTAAAATTTGTTTATTTAAAAGCAGTAAAAAGAATCAATGCAAAAGCACGTTCCTGTGATTTAACAAAATTATATTCGTGCGTGCAAAGTTTCTGTTTTTCAGCAGAATCAAATCAACTATCATCGTAGGTTATCCTATAGGTTCTACTTGGCACAAACACTAATTAAAGATAAAAACACATCTAAACAGAAGGTAGATGCAAGATTTATTAATAAACAGGAGCAAAAACAAAAAACATAAAGAAAATTGGGTTGCCTCCCAACTAGCGCTATCGTTTAACGCCCCTAGCTAGGCATAAAAAGCAAAGATAGATCTAACGAGTGCCATCTTTGGCACTAAATTAATCAATAGAGCACTTGTGATCTATAGGGATTTCTTCCCTTTTAGCAATGGCTAAAACTTTAGGCAAAAATTCAAGAAATTCATTGGTAGCAAAAGGTTCCTTAATGATAGAGAGACAATTGGGAAGAACACTTATGGATTTGAGATCCGCATCTCCCTTACTAGAAGATTCACCCTTTTTTTTAGGAACATAAATAAACTTGGCAGTTTTAGTAGGGGGTTTCGGAGTGTTTTTCATGGGGGAAAACGCGGAACCCAAGTTTGTAATAATATCCTCAAGTTTACCGATTCTAGCAGAGTCTAGATCTATTTTTTCATTGACTATAGGTTCTTTTTCTTTAAGATTTTTCAAAGTAACTCCAACCCTAGATCCAAATTGGGTAATGTGATTATGAATATTTTTATCTAAATTTTCAATCAACTCAATAGTGGCAATTTTATTTTCAATGATATCAAGCCGTTGCATCACATGTTCCAAAGTTAAAATCGTCCCATTAACCAAAAGAGGTGGTGGGCCAAACAATCTAACATAGCATTATAAGCATCAAAAGTATGGCTACTCATAAAATCACCCCCGGTAGCAATATCAAGAACACATCTATTCCAAGGAGTAATGCCTACATAAAAATTTGCGGAGAAGAACGGAAGTATCAAGCTTCCTAGTAGCTTTATATTGGGCATTGCAAATTCTATGCCAAGCATCTTTTAAACCTTCCATCTCCCTTTGCTTAAAATTGAGAATTTCTTGTTCGGGAGTGAGAATAAGGATAGGAGGACTAGCCATGATGACAAGGTAAACGAACTAACACACAAGCAACAGAAAAAGGGCAAGCCAAAGAGAGAGGAGGAGATTGGGAAAGAGAGGGCGAATAAAACGGCAAGGGTGAAGTGGGGGAGAGGAAAACGAGAGGCAAATGGCAAATAATGTAAATGCGAGGGAGATGGGTTTGTGATGGGTACTTGGTATGTCTTGACTTGAGTGAAGACCTCCCCGGCAACGGCGCCGGAAATCCTTCTTGCTACGTCTTGAGCTTGCGTTGGTTTTCCTCGAAGAGGAGAGGGTGATGCAGCAATAGTAGCGTAAGTATTTCCCTCAGTTTTTGAGAATCAAGGTATCAATCCAGTAGGAGGCTTCTCAAAAGTCCCATGCACCTACACAAACAAACAAAGAACTCGCAACCAATGCAATAAAGGGGTTGTCAATCCCTTCACGGCCACTTGCGAAAGTGAGATCTAATAAAGATAATATGATAAGATAAATATATTTTTGGTATTTTATAATATAGATGCAAAAAGTAAAGATGCAAATAAAAGTAGATTGGAAGCACATATGATAAGAGATAGACCCGGGGGCCATAGGTTTCACAAGTGGCTTCTCTCAAGATAGCATAAGTATTACGGCGGGTGAACAAATTACTGTCGAGCAATTGATAGAAAAGTGCATAGTTATGAGATTATCTAGGCATGATCATGTATATAGGCATCACGTCCATAACAAGTAGACCGACTCCTGCCTGCATCTACTACTATTACTCCACACATCGACCGACTCTTGCCTGCATCTAGAGTATTAAGTTCATAAGAATAGAGTAACGCATTAAGCAAGATGACATGATGTAGAGGGATAAACTCAAGCAATATGATATAAACCCCATCTTGTTATCCTCGATGGCAACAATACAATACGTGCCTTGCAGCCCTTTCTGTTACTGGGTAAGGACACCGCAAGATTGAACCCAAAGCTAAGCACTTCTCCCATGGCAAGGAAGACCAATCTAGTAGGCCAAACCAAACTGATAATTCGAAGAGACTTGCAAAGATAACTCAATCACACATAAAAGAATTCAGAGAAGATTCAAATATTATTCATAGATAAACTTGATCATAAACCCACAATTCATCGGATCTCGATAAACACACTGCAAAAAGAGTTTACATCGAATAGATCTCCACAAGAGAGGGGGAGAACATTGTATTGAGATCCAAAAAGAGAGAAGAAGCCATCTAGCTAATAACTATGGACCCATAGGTCTGTGGTAAACTACTCACAACTCATCGGAGGGGCAAGGATGTTGATGTAGAAGCCCTCCGTGGTCGATTCCCCCTCCGACTGAGTGGCAGCAAAGGCTCCAAGATGGGATCTCGCAGATACAGAAGGTTACGGTGGTGGAAATTGTGTTTCGTGGTGCCCCTGGATGTTTTCGGGGTACGTAGGTATATATAGGAGGAAGAAGTACGTCGGTGGCCACCCAAGGGGCCCACAAGACAGGAGGGCGCGCCCTATAGGGGGAGGGGGCGGTCTCCTATCTCGTGGGGGCCTCGGCTGCTTCTTAACTTGCACTCCAAGCTCTCCGGATCACGTTCGTTCCAAAAATCACGCTCCCGAAGGTTTCATTCCGTTTGGACTCCGTTTGATATTCCTTTTCTTCAAAATTCTGAAATAGGCAAAAAACAGCAATATGGGTTGGGCCTCCGGTTAGTAGGTTAGTCCCAAAAATGATATAAATGTGTAAAATAAAGCCCATAAACATCCAAAAGGGGTAATATAATAGCATGGAACAATCAAAAATTATAGACACGTTGGAGACATATCATATACTATCGACGAACTAGCCCCCAAGCTTCTATAACATACTGGGGGCCAAGGGTTACAAATCATATATAGT
Source organism: Triticum aestivum (assembly GCF_018294505.1). Lineage (NCBI taxonomy): Eukaryota > Viridiplantae > Streptophyta > Magnoliopsida > Poales > Poaceae > Triticum > Triticum aestivum. Next base: position 558,360,593 of record NC_057813.1, read on the forward strand.
CGGCTTATCACCAGTGGGGATAGAGTCCTCCGCAACTCTGGTAGCTTCATGTTGTACGCCGAGTCCTCCACATGGGTCTTCGTATAACGCGTCTCGGTCCAACCTATATGTGGCGCAGGATGGAACCGACCCATGAGTCTTCATGTTGACCCACCACAACTAGAAATGATGTGCCCACCACACCACACACGCAATCGGCCACTAAAAAAATAAGCATATACAATAGTACAACGGTATCTAGCTCACGATACGTCTCCATATTTTGTTGATGACACTGACGGACTTTGCATTTGATGCGTGCTTCATATTTTGTTGACGACACTTACGGTCATTGTATTTGAAGCGAAAGCACGGTATGGTAACTGGACTTCAGAATAAGCTCATCACGGTCACCACATACATTTTGTCATGCTAACCAACATGTGGTTGGATGGTTAGGAGGACAGTGGTTTCTCGAGCCCACCAAGTTTAAAGTCCCGGTGCTCGCATTTATCTTGTGTTAATTTTAGTATTTTCCGGCAATGTGCGTTCAGTGGGAAGAGATGTTCCACTCGACTACGAGGCACCTATTGTGACTTCGTAAAATCTCAAGATCATATATGCTTGCCCACTCTCTCGAAGGTGCTCATAGGGGTAGGGTTCGCGTGTGTGTGCTTATAGCGGTTAGTGCTTGCGCGTATATATGAGCCCTTGCGTCTGTACTGTATTAAACAAATACATGTCATGATTATACGGTCACTGGCTCACCCATACAACTCCGTATTTTGTTGATGACATAATCAATTGACCAGTCAAACATTCCACGCGGCGCAACTAGTGTTGCACCATCGGGGCGCGTAACTGTGGGGCCCACCTGTCAGCCCGTATATGAAAGAAAGAAATGGTACTTTGAGTCTGTACTGTGTTAATAAAATAGGAGTACATTTTAGGGTGATCATACGGTCACTGGCTCACCATACAGCTCCGTAATTTGTTGATAACACGATCAATTGACCAGTCAAACGATCCACATTCAGCAGCGCACATTACCATAGGGCCCACCTGTTAGCGCGTATATGAAGGACAGAAATGGTAATAAATTAGTGGTCGGTGGGTATTCAAAGTCATGAGACCTCTGGTTGGCAGTCGCCGGCGGTTGGGCGGAGCGTTGATTGGGCGGTGGGGTGGGGATTGCCGGAGAAAAAGCTCGGCGTGGGACGGGCCTAGAGGGATGGCCGGTGCGGCGGTGGACCGGCGGTGGGGAGTGGTTTCGGGGAGGGCGGGGCGGCGTGGCGGCGTGGGCCGGCTGTGGGTGGCGGGGGCTGGCGGTTCGGTCGGTGGTGGCTGGCGGCTCAGGGGGGTGGAGTTTGATGATAAACTGGAGGCCCTTGATTTCATATCCAACGGCTGGAATATCTAATGACCAGAGATGAAGAAGTCAGTCGACTGACGTGTAGCCTCACCCCGCATGTACACATGCACGCATGCAAGACACGCGCGCATGCAGGCGTGCAACACTGACACGTACACATAACATACACACGCATGCATGCTGGCGTGCAACACTGACACGTGCACATGCACTCACGAACACACACACGTATGCACCCATGCATGCAACACTGAAACGTACCCTTGCACGCACGCAACACTCGCACGCCTGCATGCACACAACACACGACACAAGACACGCGCTCAACCTATACGTGCATGCACCCTTTGGTAAGGACATGGATTGTTACGGGTATTAATCAATCTTATTTGTGATAAGCAGAACATTGATGTTTGCAGCGGTCTTTATGGATCACAACGTATCGAATGGGCTATCAACATAGTAGGCTTATCTACATGAAAAAGATGACGTCACACTCAATGAACAGTCATCGGTTTATGAAATGCCTGCTTCTGACAGCCCTGGCTGACCAAAGGTTCCTCTGCTGTGCGCTGCCTGTGTTGGGTCACTGACATGCAGGCCATGTACCCAAAGAGCCCACACATCAGTGGAAGAATGGCGCGGTGTCCTAGGTCAGAGTCGAGGGCGCCACTCGCTGCACGCCCGGCTGAACACGCCTCCTTGCTGCATTCAAACGCCTCCATGAAACCCGCCCGTGTGGAAGCCGAGAAACCCACTCTGGACACACGTCCGTTCATGACCAGGCCGGCATTATTCGCAACACCGGCCGAGCTCCTCCCGCCCACCGTCTATTTAATCTCCTATTTAAACGAGGCCAAACGCCTGCCAAGAATCGCACACCTCCACCGCTCCCCTATCTACTCCTTCACCATTTTGTCCACTCTTACAATGGCTTACAAAGAGTAGTTATTCCGCATCCAAGCCGGCTGGGTAGCCCGCCGGATACAAGCTATGCAGCTCGCTGATCCACCTCCCTCCCCTCGCCCGACGGAGCCAGTTGCCACCCCAAGCCGGCACACGGTTTAGCAACTCGCCACTCCAGGCCAGGTCGACGAGGAGCGGCGCACGGGCATCGTTGCTGCCGTCCACGCCGCCGCCTCATACCGCGTCGCCCATTTCTATGGCTGAGACTCCCATGCCGGCGGCCGCGCCATGCAAGCAGCGACAGAAGCCGGGTGCATGGAGAGCGAAGAGTCGGTGGTCAGCGCCTCCGCGTCCACCGCCATCATCGAGGAGAAGTAGAACACGGGAGGCCGCCGCCGCTTGGGTCCCATGAAGGCCACCGCGGAGGCGATGCCGGTGTACACAACAGGTGTCTTGCCGGATCTTTTGTTGCGAGGACCTTCGTCGACCCCGCATTGGCTCCACGAAAGAGGGGAATGTTAGGATGAACTCGAGCCGGTGCCGGCCATGGCAAAGTAGTGGCCGGTGATGAACTCGAACCGGTGCCGGCCACCATCATCTTCGGCATCAGCCAATGATATCAGTTGGGAAGTGGGGAAGCGAGCCATCCTTTGCGATGAAGCATATACCTCCGGGGCTTTTGGCAGTCCGGTGATCGTGCTGCCGTACATGAGGAACACAAATCGATCGGCGGGCGACCATTTAGGCTAGGTATTATATATGTGTGCTGTCCAGAACTAGCACCGCGTAGTTCATTTGAATGTAATGAAATCCGTCATGTTTGTATGAAAATCTGGTATTTTATATGATTTCTGTTGTTGTTTATATGAAATATCAGTTTGTCTACGTGTTTGCGCGAATTTCGTCCAGTTGGTTGAGTTTCTATCATAATGTGTGCGGCTACGGTTGGATGGCGTAATTTGCGGGTCACCAGTCGGTCTGCGGGCGGCTCGGGCGGTGTTGTGGGACAAAAAAACACAGCTCGTGCGAGCTCGTCTCCAACGTGCGCGCTGGAGGATGCATGATAGCATGAGCACCCGAGCCATTCCTCGTTCATCGGTGGCAAAGGCACCGGTGGACAAAAGGGTCGCCAATATTTTGGCTACCCCGGGCAAGATCCAAACAGCCCCTCCCAACAGATTCAAATCCCTTGTTCACCGTGGAATTTTGCCATGTGTTGTTTTCATGGACTAGCTAGATTCCCGTGCATTGCACGGAACATCAAGATGCATTTTTTTACAAACTCCCGCATGCATGCAAGGGATAATTAATGTCCTCCTTTGCTAGTACCACGAGGCAAACACCATTAATATTGCATCGATTAGTGTTAGTGGCCTTGTATATCTGCAAATTGTAATTTTGATAGTGGCCCCTTGTATATAAAAATGGAGGGAGAAAGATGAGAGATAAGGTGAGGAGGAGCGGGGCGTGGTGGTGAATGGTGGTCAAACTGGGCGGAGGCATGGGGATGGATGGCACATTATGTCTAGGTTTGTATCTCTCTCACACACACCCACGTAGGTGGGGGACGTGCACGAAGAGAGGAGGTGCACGCACGGCGCACGTACTCCCGTCTCTTTCCCAACCACACCCGCACGGGTACATGGTGGAGCTCATTTCTGTATGAAAAGGCAGCCCACGTGGTAATTTGACACGTGTACTGGTTATCCACTTGGTGGAGGAGGATCGTCTACCACGGTTGAACAAACAAATTGCGACTTGACGTGTTATGTTAAAAAAGAGGCAAACCATGTGGGGCCTACCTTAGAGGCAAGTCTCTATACACTTGAGTACTTTTGATGTGTCCCGTCAACTCACAGAACGAGGAGAAGCTTGCTTAGTATGCCATCTCCCCCGCCCACGGGTGCGGTGGCTCACAGGATGAGGTGAAGCTTGCTTACGAGTAGTAGTAGTAGTACTACTGTAATCCTTACGCCCCCTCCCTCGCCCACGCGCGTGGTGGCTTGCAGCACGAGGAGAAAATTTTACTACTACCTCCATTTACTCCTCGTCCCTACTACGTACCTTGGTTAGAGAGATTATCATATTGTTTGGAATATATATGTCCTTTAGTACTCCCTCCATTTACTTATACAAGGCCACTATAAAAAAATACATTTTCCATCTATACAAGGCCACAAATAGTAATCGAGACAAAAGTTACTACTCCCTCCGTTCCAGTTTATGGCTCAATTTGAAAATATCTCCAACCAAGGTAGACGGTGAGTGGTCGAATTAATTTTGTAGTTTGCAAAAGTAATTAGTACGCTCACTTTTCTCAAGAAGTTATGTTTACCGAGGCATTACTTAGAATGAATGCATGAATGACCACTAAATTTCCATGAACTTCTACATGCATTGCTGAGTTTCCTCTTGACACTGCTTGCATCGGGTAATCTAACGCACCTCAAAATCCAACATGTAATGGTACTACTACTAGTAGTAGAATTGAGACTTATCAAACAGAAAAATGAATGTTTTTTAGATGAGCCCTATAAACCCTAGTGGGTATGTACTCCGTAAAAACAGATTTTTCCAAAACTAAGTCGCTCCCTTTCATGAATTCTGTAGTATACTCCTCCGTTGACGCTCCCTTTCATGAATTCTGTACTTCCTATCGCCGACATGTGGGACATATAGCAACTGGGTCGACGTGTCAAGCACCAAATAACAGTGCAGAACAGCAGGGGGACGCACCCCACTTGTACCGGCCCAGTAGTAGTAATGAGCAATGAGACGTCAAATCACAATGCCGCACCTTCCCAGACGGACGAAGCAACCATTATTTCACGCTTCGGTTTGCCATCATCTCAAACCACGTAGTATTGCTTCTGCCTCAAGAGGGACACGCGCATCGCCTTGGTACATCATGACACGTGGGACCACATGACAGGCCATGCTCCCCCGCCGATCGCTCGGTAAAATCACCTCATTTTTACTATACTTCCTCCGTATCGGTTTACTACATGGCATGCACGTCGTTCTAGGTTGAGAATTTAACTGGCTATATATGTGATGAACAGTACTCTAGCCTTTTAAAAATGTATACTTTTGTACAATAGTAGTATCGATGGATTGCGCCATGGAGCAAAAATTGAAATTAAAAAAAAAGGTTGTACATATAGAGAGCGCTCGTCGCCAAATTATGCATATAGTACTATTAAAAAAGCTAGTACGTTCTTAATTGGGGTGCTAAATTCTATTAAAGAAATACTAGTAGTATGTACATACTGAAGAGTTAAAGTAACAAGAAGAAACATAACATTGTTCTGCTAGGGGCTCAGCACAACACACCCCTCAAATTAAATTAAGCACACCCGCAATTAAACTATGCAACTAATCCGGTAGACACTGCATTAGAACCACCATGAGCAACAATACTGACACCTTACTCACTCGGAGGCCTCGTCCACGTCCTCGACTTTGTCCTTGTCCCTCTTACTCTTGGCCGATACTTCTTTGCTTGAACCGCACACTTGGCTCTTGCTCTTCATCCAACCCTTGTAGATATTGAAACAAAGGTAGCCATCCATTGCAGCGTAGTGGATGTGGTCTATATCTAGTACATTCTGCTGCCATGCATGACGATGAAACATGTAATGAGGTTTCTCTAGATTACGGTACGAAGGATGAACCATGGCTCCTTCCAGGGTCAACATTGAAGGCTGGCCACCGGAGGGCAGCAACCGATTCTTCTGGAGGTCGAAGGGGTTTCCTACAATGAGGCCTATCCGACCCAGGACTTCTTTGTCGTTCGTAAAGTCTACAGTAAAATTTTTGACTAGGTTGCTCTCGAGGAAGTTCTTAAAATCCAGGCATTCAACGTCGACATGGCATATGTGGTAGACCAAGCATAAGTCATGCACGCAAACCTGGATCACGGCGGGCTTCTTCCTCTCTTCATCCTTTAGATCCTTCTCTCGTCCCAGGACTGTGGTGTACTCAACATCTAGCCCAACGACCCACTAATCATCTGAGTTTTGGAACATGCGTTTGAAGTGAGAGAGGCATCCTTTCACCGTTGTGGAAGAACGGGTGTAGATGACGTCGAACTCATCGCCGGAGATGGTTCTAACCTTGTACTCACCGCCGATCATGGAGATTTGGGACGCCATAGATTTGGGAGGAGGGTTAGGATTAGTGAACTGCCGTAATGTGAAAGGACGGGACGACTAGGAGCGAACCGCCGTAATATTAAAGGACATGCGGGGACGAGGAGGAGCGAACTGCCAGCGTGCAAATGGCAGGGTAGTGGCTTTCCATTCTCCCATGATACGGGCATCCGAGAGCCCTTGGATCTTAGATCGAACGGTTGCATGGCGTGATTCTAGACCTATGGGTGAATATTCTATCCTGGAGGGTTATTCTGCAAATTTTCAGCAACTTAGCATGCGACCGTTTGATCTCAGATCCAAGGGCTGCCAGCAGCCCGCATCATGGTCACACCTACCATGACCGCCATGTCGCTCACGTGGTCGCGCCCATGGAGATTTAATACGGTGTTGAAAGATCGAGGATGTCGCCTAGAGGGGGGGGGGGTGAATAGGCGCTTTAGAATAATTACGATTTCGGCTTGAACAAATGCGGAATAAACCTACACTACAAAAAAATACACTTCCGTGATGATACGTGTTTGTCACAGTAGGTCGCGTTTTTTGTCATGCATGTACATCCATGACAAATTTATGACAGAATCAAGATAGTCATACCTGTGCTGTCGTAGAAGTGTTCCATGGCATTACCAAAATTATCATCATGGAAGTGTCCACTTCCATGACGATAAATCGCGCGTCACAGAAGTGCTTTCGTCAAGGGTGACCGACACGTGGCATCCACCGTAACGGAACGTTGTTAACCTATCGGGTCGGGTTTTGGATCCGATAACCCGATAACAGCCCCGACCAATGGGGATTTTCCACGTGTAAAATCATCATTGGCTGGAGGAAACACGTGTCGGCTCACGGTTGGGACAGATGTCATCCACTCATTGGACGGAAGGCGCCTATGGTACGTCGACACGTGGCACGGCCCAACAGAGGCCCATTCCTGTGAGAAGGCCGACCCAGTTAAAATTAGCAGGCCAGCCCATATAAGGCCTACTTGTGTCAGGTCCATTTAAGACCACGACCCATACGAGATGAGCCAATTCGGCCCGTCAACGGCCCGTTAAAGATTTGACACCATTGCAGCCCATCGTCAGTTCGACCCCGTTAATAGCCCGCTATATATCTGGGCTCAATATTGGCCCGATGAGATTTCGGCCTGTTAACGGCCCGTTTAGTGGATGGGCCAATTTTCAGGATGTACATCTTTTGGCCTTTTAGCGACCCATTTAAATGTTGGGCTAGTTTCCGGCCCGGTGTGTCTTTCAGCCTGTTGATGACCCATAAATCTGATGGGCCATTTGTTGTCGGACCTGAGTTTCGGCCTTTTAGCGGCCCATTTAAATGTTGGGCTAATTTTCTGGCCCGGTCTCACTTTCAGCCTGTTGACGGCCCATAAATCAGTTGGTCCATTTTTAGTCGGACCCGAGTTTTCGCCTTTTAGCGACCCATTTAAGTGTTGGGCCAATTCCCGGCCCTGTGTGACTTTCGGCCTGTTAACGGACCATAAATGAGTTGGGCCACTTGTAGTCGGACCTTAGTTTTGGCCCTTTAACGGCCCATGTCCTTCATGGTCCAATACCAGCCCGGTTTCTCTTTCGGCCTGCTAAAGGCCCACAACACAGTTGGGCCATTTACAATACGACCTGACTTTCGGCCTCTTAGAGGCCCATGGTCTTCATGGTCCAGTACAAGCCCGCTGTCTCTTTCGGCCTGCTAAAGGCCTACAGTATAGTTGGGCCATATGTAGCCCAAACTTAGTAACGACCTATTAACGGCCCGTGAAATAAACTGGGGTTACCTGTTGCCCGCTTCGATGTCGGCCTGTTAACGACCCGGGAGGTAAGAGGGCCGACCATTAACTTTCGGCCTAGTAACGGCCCATTAACTTAATGGGCCCACTAAAGTTCGTACATGTCTTTAGGCCAAATTAGATAATTTGAGCCCATTACAACGAGAAATTATGCACAGGACCAAAACCGATCACGCAAAGGTATGGCATACAGGGAATAACGTTGCACATCCAGCATATATTACAGGAAATTACATCCACTGGACAATCAAAGATTGATGCCAGTGCAAATAAATGAGCAGAACCTAACCATCGACAACGTCACAATCTGCAACCTCAGCACAGATGACGCCCATAAGCATGTGGGCAAGTTCTTTCTGCTTTTCTACACTGTCTCTGAATACATTGATCAGTTGTTGTGTCGCACGACTCTGCACCTCTGATTCATCCACCATTTCCATCATTGCCTCAACCATTAATTGGTTCACAAACATACATTTATTCCGTTGCATTCGAGACAGAGGATACTGAACAGATTCAGATGTCGATTTTGGCAGGCTTGTATTATTGATAGTGGAGAGTGTCTCGACCACTGCATCATAACATAAATTAGGACGGGAACCAAACAGATTAATCATGAGTTATTTCCATATTACCTGGCCTAGATTTACTGGAAAGAAACAATGGGGTTGCCTTGTTGTTTTCAGAGTTTGTCTTCTTATATTCAGCAGCATGCACAAAATTAACACACTAGCATTGCTATCATTGGCCAAGTCAGATAATAGGAAAGAAACATTGACACAACGAACGTTTGGGCAAGTAGCCTACACCAAATTAACACAATATGGCATAGCTATCATCAGCCAGGTAAGGTAGTATGAAAGCAACATTGACACAATGAATGAATGGGCAACCAGAGAAGCACTACAATTCAGTAATGTGTGTGATATGAGATAGTACATTCATGCAGCTCAGTATGCAAAACTACCAGGCAGTTTTCCTTACGAAAATCAACATTGGCGCCTTTAACATTTTGCTACAACTAATTTTAGATCAGATAAAGGTTAGATTCACGCTGATTAACAAAATACATGTTGATGTAAAAATATAGTGATATACAACAGGTACTTACATCAGATTGGAGCACAGAGAATTCCCGCAAGATATTTTCCTCGAATACGATCCCAATGGAGGAAGTCTTCTATCGTTTAACCTTATTTTCTAAAAGAGAGATGGGTAAGAAACATGTAGAAAATATGATCAGAATGCTATAAAATTTCATGATGCAAGGATACGCACACGCTTCTTAGAATGGAGTTGACATTCTTTTGCTGGACTGGAGCAGACTAGTTCTTTGGCCACTGGAATCTGCTTATTATCAGTGGGAGTTGGGTTTCTCTGTGCTGGAGCAGTATCTATGAAAAATGGAGTTGGTTTATTATCTCCTGGCATTTGGATCTTTTGCAAAGATCTGGTTTGTAAACCTTCAGATTCTAACAGAGCCGTCTTCCCCTTGCATGCCTTATATAGAAGAATGGTGATTCAGTTATAAAACATGCTACAGCAGAGATGGAATAGGTACTGAAGAATAGAAAGGTATGACATATTGACATGTATTCCCTCCATCCGGAAATAAATGGACGAGTCTAGGCGTATTTCAGTTCTAGATACATCCAATTTTATCCATTTCTGCGACATTTAATCTGGACGGAGGGAGTATGATGTAAGAGCTAGGGATACGACAGGACAACACAGTAAAAAAACACTGAAAAACCCACTGCAGAACCAAAGTATTCAAACCCACTGATATGAGATAGTATACTCATGCAGCTCAGGATGCAAAACTACCAGGCAGTTTTCCTTGCAAAAATCATCATTGTGGCCTTTAATCATACATTTTTCTACAACTAAATTTAGATCAGATAAAGGTTGGATTCATGCTGATTAACAAAATACATGCTGATGTAAAAATATAGTGATATACAACAGGTACTTACATCTACATTGGAGCACAGAGAATTCCTGCAAGAATCTTTCCTCATAAACGATACCATTGCAGAAATTCTTCTATCTGTTAAGCTTATTTTCTAAAAGAGAGATGGGTAAGAAACATGTAGAAAATATGATTAGCATGCTATAAAATTTCATGATGCAAGGATACACACACGCTTCTTAGAATTGAGTTGACATATTTTTGCTCGACTGGAGCGGACTAGTTCTTTGGCCACTGGAATCTGCTTATTATTAGTAGGAGTTGGGTTTCTCTGTGCTGGAGCAGTATCTATAAAAACCGGAGTTGGTTTATTATCTCCTGGCGTTTGGATCTTTTGCGAAGGCCTTGTTTGAAACCCTTCAGATTCTAACATAGTCGTCTTCCCCTTGCATGCCTTGTATAGAAGAATGGTGCTTTAATTATAAAACATGCGACAACAGAGAGATGGAATAGGTACTGAAGAATAGAAAGACATGACATATTGACATGTATTCCCTCCATCCGGAAAAAAGTGGATGGGTCTAAGCGTATTTCAGTTCTAGATACATCCTTTTTTATCCATTTCGGCAACATGTAATCCGGACGGAGGGAGTATGGTGTAAGAGCTGGGGATACGACAGGACATCACAACAAAAAAAACTAGTTGAATGTAAAACTATATGCTAGCGGAATACGTACAGAAATAACCAAGGAAACATCCACGTGTATGATTGGGAAAATAAGATGGCATTGCAACAGAGCACTAGAACAACACTTGAATGTAAAAAAACATGGTATGGCAGATAGATGAAGTACATACTGATGAATAACAATGCATAAGATATTCAGAAGCATGATGTCCAAATTAAGCAGATGGCATTGCGATAGAGTAGAATGACAGTACTTGAATTTGAAAACATGTTATCATGAATGGAATAGGTACTGAAAAATAGGAAGGCATGACATATTTACATGCATGATCAGCATGCTAAGCACATGTCATTGCAACAGAGTAGATACACTCCAGGACATTATATGCATGTTGTACCCATATCATAGGCCAAGTTAGAGCAAGGACCTTGTGGGGGTGAAGAGGATTCATCATCTTTCTGCAAGTCTTCTGAAGAACTGCCTTTACATGTTCCATCATATTGGGTATCATTGACATCAAGTTTATTGGCCTTTACATTGCTCCATGAGGTTCTTGTGGATATATCAGTGTGTGCAATTATATCTGACATGCATGGAATACAACTAGTAGTTAGATTTATGTAAATGAGTGCCTGTAGGAGACGACATAAATAGTAGGACTGCGGTTAACTAGCAGCAACATGTCTCATAAACTAAAGGGAGAACACAGATGAAAGCTACAGAATATGTATCGTTTGTACTCGAGATTAACTAGATGGCACACAAAAGTATTAAAGAACAACATAGGTAATACTAGAAGTGGTATAATACTATAATCACCAGCCTATGGGATATCATTGGCTGATGGATGATAACTATGGAACAACGTTACCTAAAGAACAAGTATCTTAGCTGAACTGTGGAACATCGTGAACTCCTAAACAAGACCCGTAAGAGATCAGCATGAATATACAGTGAAATGTGATGATCTATTTTCCGTGCTTAGATGAATAACAAAGCCATAAATGTTGCACACAAGTAAGATGAGGGCACAACCTATCTGGCTGCCATCCATAGGAGTGAGCATCATGTGCTGACTTGTCGATGGCCCTGCAGTTGTTGTGGCTGTCCATGTCGGGCACGTGCATTCGATGCAGGGAACTGTTGAGTGGGGACTGTAGCTCCCTTCTGGTGTATGCTTCCCTTGTTGGAGCAGCTGCGGTGAGTCGGAAGACGGTGTGTGTGAAGATGCAGATAACGCATAAAGTTAAGAACGACATATCTCTTTGATCCGAAGAAATACACTAAGAGATCAACAGCAAGGTATGAGAGTGGTCACACGTCTGTTGACTGAAGACTAAATTGGGGTCACACGATTTTATTTTATTTTGGTACTGTCCGATCTACGCCGGATGGCTTGATGGCCATCTTGTGCCTCCCGGCTGACACTGTTCGGAATCTTCCCCGAAGAGCCAACGACCAACGGCAGAGCAGCCTGCCTCTGCCGTCCGTGGCCCCGTCCAAAACCCCGCTCCCCGCTCCACCACACTGCCATGGTTGCACCGCCCCGGGCCAATCCACAAAGACTCCCCATCATCCAGATCCGGCGGCGGCAGTACCTTCAACCCACGCAATCTAAAAGATAGCCATCTAACCGCTGCTTCCGCGGCGAACCTGCGGCCGCGCACCCTTACGTTAGACACCAGCCAACCAGCAGCCTAGGAGCTCCGCCGCCTCGAGGGGTGCTGCTTCCCATTGGGAATCGATTGGCCCAGAATAAAAATTCAGACAACTAACGCCTAAATAAAGTGATTTCAGATGAGGGTGCGACCTATCTGGCGGCATGGTGAAGTAGGCAGGTCCAGCTGCCGAGTCGGTGAGGCCAGCACGATTGCAGTGGTGATCGGCGGCAGGGAAAGAGCAATGTCACGATGGTCGACAGCTACGCGGAAGCAGCGCCAGGACTCTGGACGGATCCGACGTTGGAGCCGCTTCGGCACCGTGAACAACGGCGGGGGTGAATTGGCTCCGGTACGGTTCACCCGGCCGTCGTCGAGGCAGCACCAGCAGCACGGAGGCACATGACCCAGTGCACGACGGCAATTGGATAGCGTCTCCAGCATTAGGGAGGAGGGCGGTTGTGAAATTGGTGCGGTGGGGGGCGCCATGGAGGTGGGGCTGAGGTTTCGCGGCTCGGGAGAAGGGAGCTTC